>NC_060194.1:995913-1295913 GCF_021184085.1 Oncorhynchus gorbuscha
CTGGAACACTCTAGTTTTGCTTTAGAGCAGAGATGCTGTAATCTACCAAGAACCCTTTTATCTTTGAAGGGTTCTTCCTAGAATCCCAAGTAACAGTTCTACCAAGAACCCTTTTATCTTTGAAGGGTTCTTCCTAGATGCCCAAGTAACAGTTCCATCAAGAACCCTTTTATCTTTGAAGGGTTCTTCCTAACAGCCATATTAGTTCCAGTCTTCTTTCGAATTAAACTCTTTATGAAAATACATATATCATATTATCATATTCACTAGAAATGTTAAATCTATATTAGGTCAAACTGGCCAATTTGCTGTGTACCACACAATACACTTCTGGTTCACTCATACTCCCTTCTATTTTCCTACTTTGCTCAATAAAATCACAGAAAATACTCATTTGAAAAACAGAATCAGGGCAAAGATATCAACGATGTCAGTATTGTATATGTAAAATGATTAAGGTTATACCCGATACATGCATAAATATTCCGATATAGGTACACACCTATCTTTATAAATGTTTATCAGATTACTCATACTTCTAATGTTAAAGTTTAAACACTGAGGGAAAAAACTAATGCTAAGGCACTATTTAAAAGAAGAAAAAAAAGTGATTTAGATTCATAAAGGTTCTATGTAAAACCCCTCTTGCCTTCCAAATAATCCTTCTTTCTTTCCAAACAATCATCAGAGAACCCTTCATTCCAAAAAACGGTTCATAGGATGGAAAAGGTTCTATGAAGAACTTTTTGCCATACAAAGAACCCTTGTCTTCCAAAAGGGGTTCTTCGGATGAAAACGGATCTTGGTAGATTACTATCACACTGCAAAGAACCCCCTTTTTGTTGTGTGTAGCCTGTACCAGCTGGCAAAGATGCACCTATTTGTGTGCGCTAATCATAGCCTGCTGGCCTATTTAGAACGTTTTCTCACCATCAAATATGGTAGTGAGGGGAGGTCGAGACGTGGGTAGTGGGAGAGGTTGGAACTCGGCGAAACTAGACCGACATTCTGCAATAAAAATATATTGACGAAACACCTGATCTCAATAAATGATTGTTCCAAAAACTCAAATCTGTTACACAGTGCACTGCGTTTTATAGGCCAAAGTTTCCCAAAATTGCGTTGTTTAGAAAGAGTGCAAGGTCGACTTCAGTTTGTGCACATGCTCACTTCACAGAGGAGGCGTTCCCTAATGAAAATATGCAAATATATGATAAAATTGGATCTCGCGCTTGGCTTTGCCCACCTTTTTCGTACTGCCCACTATGCTTCATTTTCTCCAACTGTAAACAACCCAGATGAACTATCTTGGTTTAGTTATAAAAATCTTTGGTTGCTATTTCAAAATTAGGTGGAATTTCCTAATTTAGACAAGGCAACCCAGGGACATTCAACATGTTTTTGGTAAGCCATTCCAGTGTAGCTTTGGTCTTGCATTTTAGGCCATTTGTCTTGCTGAAATGTGAAACTCTATCCCAGTGTTAGGGTCTTGGCTGGGAGGGACTCTTCTGTCCTAGCTTGAATGTGAAGCTGGTTCTACCATTGGGGTGCCAGGACAGAGAAGAGATTGGACTGAGATGAGTGGTAGCTGCCAAGAGACCAGAGGTGGCAGAACGGATTGCTCTGGTTGGGGTGTAGGGATTGAGCATAGTCTGAAGGCAGGGACTGGCAGTTCCTCTTGCTGCTCCATAGGCAAGTACCATGGTCTTGTAGTGGATGCAAGCTTTGACTGGAAGCCAGTGGAGTGTGCGGAGGAGTTCACATGGGAGAACTTGGAAAAGTTGAACACCAGGCGGGCTGCAATGTTCTGGAAAAATTGCAGGTGTTTGATGACACAGGCAGGGAGCCAAGCAAACAGTGAGTTGCAGTAGTCAAGACAGGAGATGATAAGTGCCTGGATTAGGACCTGTGGCGCTTCGTGTGTAAGGTAGAGTTGTACTCTACAGATGTTATAGAGCAGGGGTGGGCAATTCAAGTCCTCAAGGGCCTGATTGATGTCACAGTTTCGACCCAGCCCCAGCTAACACACCTGACTCCAATAATCACCTCATCATGATCTTCAGTTTAGAATGCAATTCACAGTGCCAAAAGCAGCGTAGGATTTGGATGAGAACAGAGGAGAGAGTCAGCGTTGGCAGTGCGGAGAGCCTACATGACACAGAGAAGAGCAATCTTCAAGCCTGACTGGTTAGGGTCAAGAAGATCATTCTGAGAGAGATAGTGAGAGAGTTGGTCAGACTCGAGTGTTTTGGAAAAGGGATACCGGTCTGTTGTGTTTGCCGTCAGAGGAGTGGAGTGTTGGTTTCTTGAGTAGGAGAGCAACTCTGTCCATTTTGGAGTTAGAGGGGTCAGGGATGAATTGATGAGGGAAGTGAGAAGGACTCCAGGGTTGGTCTGGAGAAGGGAGGAGGAGATGGGTTCGAGCGGGCAGATTGTCAGGCGGCCAGACCTTACTAGTTGCATGATTTCATCTAGAGAGAGAGGGGCGAAAGAGGTCAAGGCGTAGGGTAGTTCTGTGTGGGACAAGTCCTGGGACAAGTGGACTCCCTGGGACCACAGGCTGAGACTGAATGATAAAAGCGTCTGCTAAATGGATGTTTGAGTGAATGAGGAGCAACCTTATTTTCAAAGTGGTTGACGAAGTCATCCGCAGAAAGGGAGGAGGGACAAGGAAGGGGGTGGGGGTGGAGGATTAAGAAGGGAGGAGAAGGTGGGGAAAGAGTTTCCTGGGGTTAGAGGCAGAAAAGCTTGAAATGTAGTGATAGAAAGTAGTTTGGCAGCAGATACAGAGAAAGGGAAGGTTATAGAGGAGGGAGTGGAAGGATGATAGGTCCTCCGGAAGTTTAGTTTTCAATTCATTTTCGCTCAGCGGCCCACGGCCCTGTCCTGTGCAGGTCATAGGATGTGGAAAGGGAGGAGAGTAGGGTTGAAGAGGCATAATCAGGGGACAGGAGGGACAAGGATTTAGCAGAAGGGATAGATGATAGGATGAGAGAGTAGTAGGAAAGAGAGTGCAAAGATTGCGACGGCAGTTGACAATCTGGGTAGGAACTGCGTGGTTAGGGTTGGAGGACGGGGAAACAGAAAAGGAACAGTCTCCAGTAATGATGAGGTCATGCATGAGCCTTCCTTGTGAGTGGGAGGGGACTGGGAAAGGATGAGGTCAAAGGAGGCAAGGAGGAGAAAGAGAGAGTTGGAAAGAAATTAATCGAAGACAGATGTCAGAAGGTTGAAGTCGCCAAGTACAAAGATCGGTGAGCCATCGACAGGAAATTAGCTTATCAGTGTGTCAAGCTCATTGAGGAACTCTCTAAGGCAGCGTTTCCAAAATGTGGTTTATGCCCTAACACTACACAGCTGGTTCAAATGACCAATGATGATTAGTTGATTATTTGAATCAGTTGTGTAGTACTAGGGCATAAACCAAAACGTGCACCCCTTGGGGTCCTGAGGACCGTGTTTGGTAAACCCTGCTCTAAAAGGCACCTGGTGGGCAATAGATGACAACAATGTAAAGCTTGAGTGGACAAATGAAGGTGACAGCATGGAATTCAAATAAGATGGACAGGTGAGAGGGAGAAAAGAGAAAATCTCCATTTAGGAGAAATGAGTAGCCCTTTACCACCACCGAGGCGACCAGATGCTAACAAACTATGAGAGAAAACATACTCAGATTAAGCGAGACCAGCTGGAGTAGCAGTATTCTCTGGGGTGACCCATGTCTCCGTCACGGCTAAAAAGTCAAGAGACTGAAGGGCAGCGTAGTTTAAGATGAACTCAGCTTTCTTGACCGCAGATTGGCAGTTCCAAAGGCTGACAGACCAGGAATACATGGGTTGTACATGCAGGGCACACTAAATTAGAAGGGCTGCAGCCAAGGGGTGAGAAGCGTCTGTAAAGCCTAAAGGGAGAGGAGCGAACATAGAGGAGCGAACTAGAAAATAGAAAACACAGTTGCCAAAGCAGCAAAAGAGCCAAATGAGATCATCTGAAAATAACTAGGTAAAATGTGAGAGTGAGAGAGTGGTGTGTAGCCTTCCTCTCTTCATAACAGTAACACCTTATTCATGAGACTGAGTGTTGCAGTACCATTCATTAACCTCTCATTCAAAAAATATATTCAACATCAGTGAAGAATAGTTTTCAAATGAAAATGTGTGTATAATGTGCAAATACACTATCCACAGTTTTAATGGTGCTCTAATCTGGATTGTAGCCTACCTGTTTACAAATGTATCCCTGGGATATTTGAGATGTTTTAAAAGCTCCTTGTCGGCTTTGAGGTATATTTTTAGCTTGAAATGCACTAAGGCCTAACTGAAAAAAAACCCAGGGTTGAGCGTTGGGTTGAAATCTTGATTCACATCGGCTTGTTAATGAATGAAATAAACAAGATGCCACACTATGGGACACATATCAAAGTATACAGGCTATTAGATGCATTGTTGCCTACTATGATCTATTCTATAGCCTAGTTTAACAGTCAATTTTGGGCAATTCACTTTCAAATGACTGCATGAATAGGCATCATAGCCAATGTGAACTACGCCAATCATAGCCGCAGGAAGTAGTGTGTGTGTGTGTGTGTGGGGGGGCACCCCTACTTCCTACGGCTATGATGCCTATTCATGCAGCCATTATTTCAAAGTGAAATTAGGTGTAATTGCAGGAATTAATGTGCAAAAGCTCTCAAAGCAGTCTAGTCTGGCCTTCTGTTTTTGCATTTGACAATTCATGTCACTAAATTAGTTAGAGCTTTCAAAATCCTAATCCAAATCATGATCATTATGAATTAATTTTTCTCCCATAATTCATGAATTAGCCTAATTCATTAATGCACAATAAATGTAGGCTAATCTTTGACCATTCTAATTCATTAGTCTAAAATGTTATAAGGACTTGCAGTTGCATTCATGTTTGAAGGTGTTTTTTTTGCAACAGTGAATTGTGAAACAGGCATGTTTTTCCCGAACACATGATGTCTGTAGAAAATTAAGCCTATTATTATCCATTATCTTAACTTCATTTGGTTTTGGAGAACTTTTTGTAGGCATTTCTAAACCATGTCAATTGAATTGATGTCCTATCAATAGCCTACGTCTCTCTCTACTGATATTGTAATGCCTTTCAACTTTTACATTTGCAGCAATGCCTTGTGCTAAAATAAGAATATATTCTAATAATACTGTATGTAGGCCTACGAGTGCACATTTTATGTATGTGTTTTTATACTGAAGCTATGCTACAATAAGCCACACTCCATCCCTTTTTTTGCTATTACACTGAGGGATTGGGTTGAGGAGGAATACGTAACCACTCTCGAATTCATAGATGGAGCTCCAAAAGTGCTGACAGTGAATGAGCTCAACATGATCATTTTTAGACATAGGCCTGTATAAGACACAACCTTTTGGGTTATGATGGAGCAGTTGTAGGCCTACTAAGATTAAAGGAATAGCAATTAAGCCCTTTTTCTACTTACCCAGAATTCATGGATACCATTTTTATGTCTCTGCGTAGTTTGAAGGAAGTTGCTAACTAGCGTTAGACTTCCAGTTATTGCACTAAGGCTAGTTAGGCTCGCAAACTAGCTTCAACTTCCTTCAAACTGCACGCAGAAACATAACAATGGTATCCATGAATTCATCTGACTCTGGATAAGTAGAAAAGGGCTAAATTGCCAAAATCTCACACTATCCCGTTAAATATTCAAGAATCGGGTATTGGGTAGCCTATATACACTACATGACCAAAAGTACGTAGACACCTGGTCGTTGGACATCTCATTCCAAAATCATGGGCATTAATACGGAGTTGGTCCCCTTTTGCTGCTATAACAGCCTCCAGCCTTCTGGGAAGGCTTTCCACTAGATGTAGGAACATTGCTGCAGGGACTTGCTTCCATTCAGCCACAAGAGCATTAGTTGGTTGGGCACCGATGTTGGGTGATTAGGCCTGGCTCTCAGTCGGCATTCCAATTCATCCCAAAGGTGTTCAATGGGGTTGAGGTCATGGCTCTGTGCACAGAATCGTCTAGACTGTCATTGTATGCTGTAGCGTTAAGATTTACCTTCAGAGGAACTAAGGAGCCTAGCCCGAACCATGAAAAACAGCCCCAGACCATTATTCTTCCTCCACCAAACTTTACAGGTGGCACTATGCATTGGGGAAGGTAGAGTTCTCCTGGCATCCGCCAAACCCAGATTCATCTGTCGGACTGCCAGATGGTGAAGCTTCACTAATCACTCCTGAGAACACGTTTCCATTGCTTCAGAGTCCAATGGCGGCGAGTTTTACACCACTCCAGCCGACGCTTGGGATTGAGCATGGTGATCTTAGGCTTGTGTGCGACTGCTCGGCCATTAAAACACATTTCATGAAGCTCCCAACAAACAGTTATTGTGCTGACGTTGCTTTCAGAGGCCGTTTGGAACTCGGGAGTGAGTATTGCAACCGAGAACATTCGATTTTTTACACGCTACGTGCTTCAGTGGTCCCATTCGATGACCTTGTGTGGCCTACCACTTCACAGCTGAGCCGTTGTTGCTCCTAGACATTTCCACTTCATAATAACAGCACTTACAGTTGACAGGGAAAGCACTAGCAGGGAAGAAATTTGACGAACTGACTTGTTGGAAAGGTGGCATCCTATGACGGTGCCACGTTGAATGTTACTGAGCTCTTCAGTAAGGCCATTCTATGGCCAATGTTCGTCTATGGAGATTGCATGGCTGTGTAGTCGATTTTATACAATGGGTGTGGCTGAAATAGCCGAATCCACTAATTTGAACGGGTGTCAACATAGTTTTATATAGTGTATATCGTTAATTGAAGTGACCATTTAACAGCAGTACCTACTGCAGATTGCACACTTAAAGCCAAAACAATCAGGTTGTGTTTATTAAATTCCCCATTACATGTATGCAGAGGGCAATAGTCAACTATTTTTGTCAACTATTGTTGTGTGTTGACAAATGAAGTTGACGAAGCCAAAACCACATTTCCATTTCAATCAACTACAGTATTGGCAATTCAGTTCTAGGAATCATTGGAATGTCCAGGTTTGAAGTAAACGTGATATTTTTTTTCACATTCCAAACCACATGGCACATTACTGGGCTAGCCATTTCAAATCCGATCTGCAGGTGCCATTGAGCAAATTCAATAAGTCTTTCCACAGTGTTTCTTAGACAAATGAACAAATATCTGGTCCACATAGGATTATATCAAAACGGCAAATGTTTGAAACAATAATAAAAGTATCCACAGTCTATGTTGGCGTCCGGGAAAGTTGATTTGGAACCACTTTTGTTAAGATACCGTTTGTTGAGGTGCCAATGCTGGAGAGGTGGGGGAAGTGGGGAAGCGATGATGATGATGATGATGATGAGTGGACAATTCTGTGGCTCGGACTGGGCCGAGAGGAGGATGAGGTGGAGGGAGCTTCGGGGTCATTGTTCAGATGCTTGTCACCCCCAGTCCCAGAGTCATAGCATACTCCTCCAGCATGTTGTGTGGTTTTGGCCCCGTTTCTTGGGCTGCTCATCTTCATCTTCTTGCAGCCTGTTCGTACCCGGTATTTCAATGGCAAGGGACCATTCTAAAACAAGTGAAGATTTTCTTAAGTGTATGTGTGCAGGAGACTTTTCTGTGACTTATAACCATATTCTCAGATGAGCATGTATTTTAAGAATGACATGAGCTTTAGACAAGCAATAGAGATTTTTTTAATAAATGTGTAATCTCTCCAAAATACATGTGAACATATTGCTTGGTAGAGAATCGAATTCATGAATGGATGCACCACTTCACAACCTTATAAATAAGGAAAACAACACAGCATATTATTTAAAGGTCTTATTAGAAAAGATGACATTTCATGTGTTGAAGTGCAAGGGTAAATGCTTACCCTTCTCCAGGTGTAGATGTGTGCAATGTCCATTAATGTGTATCAATCTGTCAATGGTTCATCTTCATACACAACTTCTATCTGTCAATGGTTCATCTTCATACACAACTTCTATCTGTCAATGGTTCATCTTCATACACAACTTCTATCTGTCAATGGTTCATCTTCATACACAACTTCTATCTGTCAATGGTTCATCTTCATACACAACTTCTATCTGTCAATCTTCATACACAACTTCTATCTGTCAATGGTTCATCTTCATACATTGTGTCAATGAGAAAAAGATTAGTATTAATCAAACAGTGTGAAACTAGTAAAAATCTAACCATTTTTTTTTTTTTTTTTACTAGGCAAGTCAGTTAAGAACAAATTCTTATTTTCAATGACGGCCTAGGAACAGTGGGTTTAACTGCCTGTTCAGGGGCAGAACAACAGATTTGTACCTTGTCAGCTCGGGGATTCGAACTTGCAAACTTTCAGTTACTAGTCCAACGCTCTAACCACTAGGCTACCCTGCCACCCCCAAAAAAATCATTTTTTTTAAAGAAACAAAGTCAATTCTAAGTTTAACAAATCTACACAATGTCTATACAAACGCACAACATTTCAGATCATTGTTCACTGAATTTCAAATAATTACATGAATAATCATTGATTAAATATCCGTAGTCACCTGACAGGTGCATGGAATATCCATTTTACTTCGAAGGAATTTCCTCAGATGCATTATGGTCATGGCTGCTGGACATTGCAAGTATCGCTTGTCAATCATCTTCAGACAACAAAAAAGGTAAGTTGAGTTGAGACATGATAAACACTGCGTTACTTTACAGCCATCTGGATTGACCCTGTATTTAAAAGACACCAATATGATTGTCTTAGGGTTAAAACAATCACCTCTGTCTTCATATCCTTGACTTCACCATCCTCCTTTCCCAGCCTAAGAGAAAAGCTAAATTTACAATTGGAAAAAAGAGCAAAGAAATCATTGAACAAGCATGGGGGTTGGCTGCATTTTTTAAGCATACTTTTTGCCGGTTTGAAAGCAGCTCTGATGAAAAAATTCGATGGACAGGCTTATAATCTCATCGTCGGCTATTATTCTCTTTTCTTCATCTCCACCTCCCCTCGCTCTTCATTTGATCCATTTCCAGCTACAAAATAAGAAAACAACCTGGTATTCAAGTGTGCCAATCCTCCTCTTTCTAATGATAAAGCAACATGAACATTGAACATGCAATGATATGCGTGAGGTTCTTCGCCATTGATTCAACTTGTTTACCATCAAGAGAAGGATGTGCAACATAGAAATCCCTCCTTCGTTTCATTTCATCATTTCATCTTCATCATATCAAAATAATAAATAATTTTTCATGAATTATGATGCACTTGACATTTTTACAAACCAACTTGAGGGGATGAAGGGGAAAATGTAATAATAATAATAATATATGCCATTTAGCAGACGCTTTTATCCAAAGCGACTTACAGTCATGTGTGCATACATTCTACGTATGGGTGGTCCCGGGAATCGAACCCACTACCCTGGCGTTACAAGCGCCATGCTCTACCAACTGAGCTACAGAAGGACCACCAATGTACTGACCTTTGAAAACCCCAGGTACCAACCGGTAAACAATGTCTTGAAGGGTCTTGTCAGACCTGAAATAGAATATTTTTAAAAATTATTTCAGCAAATTGTATGATTCATTTCTGAGCCAGGGTTTACTTGGAAAAAGAGATGTCAATATTGTAATGTGGTTTCGATTTATTGAGCCCCAAGTCTCCACACTCATATTCAAGTTAAAAAATATTATAGAACTTTAATTTATTGCCTTACAAAATGACATACATAGGCTACTCACCTAATATTCAAAAGGGGTTTCGTTTTGTGAATCTGGAGATCACAAATTGGACAGAATTTGCTGGTCTCCAGATAACAAACAATGCACATTTTACAGACTGAAAAGACAAAATAAATCAAAACAATTTGACAACACTGCATACTTTAAGCCAAACGAATCAGTCAAAACTGTGGGCATAGACAGCAACTTGCATTGTGTGGTATTTTGAATGAAAACCAACTGACGACAACTTACATGAGTGTAAACACTCCACAATGGTGGTTGCGTCGATAAAATATCCACCGCACAAGACACACATCAAATGTGGATTCAGCTCAGTAATCTTGATTTTTGTTGTTCTGTGCATTGTCCTAAAATTGTGAAATCCTATAAGAGAGGATAAACAAATTAATGAATGGATACAGCGTAGTTTCGCAATCTGTTCAGAACACAAACGGGCGGGGATGTGCCTTGAGAATGTAAAGCATTTATGTTACTGTTTTAATGTCTACCCTGCGAAAAACGAACCTGGAGATTATTTTGGTGAATTTAAATAGGTTAAACCAATATTTATCTCGTAGGCCTATTTATTATACAATTTTATGTAGCCCAATAACAAGTTACCCTTTTGTAATTGCTACCATGAATTTTGTTTCCAGCTTCCATTTCGATTTTCAGAAGTCTTCACTTCAAGCCAAGCGTTTGATTTATCTAGAATAGCCTAACAATTCCAGAAGCACGTCACAGAAATGTTGATTTCGATGCGAGGTTTTTTTTAAATTGCAAACTGACAGCACATGCATATAAGGCTACTTTTTCAAGTCCGGAATGTGTGCGAGTTTATTTGTTATAGGGCGATTTGGCCGATGAATGATGATCAACTTTTTCCAAAGCTCAATTCATTAAGAACATTGCTAGGTCTATAACGCAAATTGGCAATATATTTAATTGACTTAAACACAGTAAACAACCATTATTTGCCCTATTATTGGCATACATTATGCAGCCTAAATTCGGAGTATAACCTACAGCCACAGAACAATAGGTTCTGGATAGAACCCCAATTACCCACATTTTTTAAGTGTAGACTAAGCGTGCAATCCCGCGCCCGGTTTCTTGACGGATTTAGAGGACCGTTTCCAACTAAATGTTAATATCTTGTGCTCATTTTATAATGGATCAATATGTTTATTATCAATATCTTCGTAGGTAGCCTATGTAGGATACATTTCAAAGTCTGGGCCTATAGTTTACATTGCATTGATAATGACCTAATTGCCCGAGAGAAGGACTTTCGATTATTTTCAGTATTATGCGATCATGCGACGTCAATGTGGCGCGTGGTCATTATGGGCTGTATAAGATTGTAAGTAAAGTGTGTCCCGCGACTGCATGCAGAAGCAAACAGTGAAGTGTGAAGTACTGGCTATGCCTACAAACCGCAAGCTTGACCTGATACAAGACGCAATAAGCTCTTTCATCCCTCTTATGCATGGCCATTCTAAAAGAAGCACACCATAGCGTATCTGACGAGCGCACAACTTGTGTTGGAATATTGAGTTAAATGTATACATTCCTACACCTGTCGAGAAACTGGGAGCGCGCATTATGCATCTCCATATGTGCACATCATGCGTTCCAAGACAATAACTCACTGTAGGCTATTTGTCAAATTAAATGTTGGACTAACCAATCATAATTGTTAAATCATAGGCTTACATACGTATGTACGAAAAGTAGGCTATTGTAATGACCTCCTTGGCTGTAGCATCTACCATGGGCAGCTGATAATCAATCATGTTGATTTATTTAAAAAACCTAGCCTATTCATCACAAATGCCAATGGATCAATGCGGTGGATACAGCGATGAAGAATGGTTGTGCAACAGAGTAGACTCGACAGAATATGCAGCACACTCGAAAATTGTGATTATTTCAACTATTTGACCAAGCAAGAATTAAGACGCATGTGTCACACTGTGTTGGCGCAAGTTCACGCAAACATGGCAGTGTGAACTCCAGACCTACAAAAATCGCATGTTTCATTCTACTCAGCTATGTGTGTTAACTAAACAGCGCGCAATGGCTCAGCCCTCTTATCATCAACTCTAACAGAAGTTAATTCCTAAAATATTTGAACATTTAGTTGGACAAATCTCTGACCCGTCATACCTGTCAATAAACGGGGAGCTCACATTAGACACGTATAATCTCCGAATGTACCCACTGTCACGCGCCTCAAGACAATAGCTAGTTAGTTCACTGTGATGTGAAAACGTTTAAAGCAATGCTTGTCCTGTGCTGTTGAACTACGCATCCCATTGTCTGATGAGACGTATCATTGTAACAACGAAATTGTAGCCATAAACGAAAGAAATAATCCATCAAGCCCCAAATTACGCAAAAGTTAACTTTCTTTCTCGAATGTATCCATTTTCAAATATTATTATGGGTCAATCCCATTGTTAGGCATATAGACATGACTGATCGAGTGCAGAACATTTCACATAGCAGAAAATTATAGTCTGTTTTTAACGCATTTATGAAAGTTGACCAACAAGAAACGCGACTGACCTTATTGTGGGCGGGGAGAAATAGGTATAATTTAAAGATGTAATCAAATGTGAAACATTTAGTTATTTATATGTTTTTGACCTACATGTGAGTTTTTGCCTCAGCCTATTGTGTCAAACTATAATGTCATCACAAGAATAGGCCTACATTATTGATTGTGTTTACATAGTTTATATGGGCAGGCCTAATAACAGTAGCCTCGAACCGGCCTATATTCCAATGTCCACATCCGAATGAGCATAAAAACACGATCAGGTTCTAACCCAAACAAATATAATTAGCTGACTGTTATTTCAGAACTAGATGATGAGCAGCACCCCAGTAGGCTAAGGCATTTATCTTGATTTCAAATGAGATTCGAGTGGTGCTCTGAATCGTGATTGTGGTAATTGTGTTAACAGCATTGTAAATGATCCCATGAGGTCATTTCATCAAATCTATTTATCATCAAATGATCCACGGCAATGAACCATACATTTTTTTTTAACTTTTCAACACTTTTCAAGTGACTGAATAACATAACAAAACATAGTCTAGGTCTGTTCTTGCGATAAGACATCAAATCAGTGTGTGAGAAAGCCATCTCTGTTCAACATAACGGAATTAAATACATTGAATAGGCTATAGCCAGCCTATTAACTATTTACTGCCTAAACAAAGTAGTATATTCGCAAGAGCCTAAAACTTCACAACAGCGAAATCCTGTCAACGTAATTACTTATCTACAACGAAGCCCATGTATTTTCAATGAAAGACAGAATAAACGTATCTATATTGGAAACAAACGAGGCAATTTTGCTACAACGACAAAATCATATTTGATACCACTTTCATGAAAACAACAGCCTAATGAGCCTGTTGAGGACACCTGTTTGAAATCAGCTTGGTAGATAGAATACATACGAATGTGGATGCTTCTCTGCAGACCTGTTAACATTGGCTGCTATGAACAGATCTGCGACCATGTTTCAATTTTGTAAGTTACGCGCTCCAGAAAGAACACAAACATAACCATTGAAATAATATAACATTCTACAATCGTGTGTGCTTTGAGTGTCCATATGCCCGTGTGGTCCACTGCCGGTGTTCACTATTAATCCGATAGCCTGCTGTGGTCTTGCATTTGCAATGCTATAACATTTAATATAAACTTGTATTTTTGCAAGTTAAAACTAAAAGTTCTGTAAATACATACCTAACGGGTTATATCCCGTATGTGATGGACAATGAAAGTTACAAGTCGATCAGAAAAAAATGAATGCAACCCAAGCGGCCATCTTGGAACGAGCTACAAATGCTGTTCAATGGCAGTGGCGAAATTCTCAACAAATAGAAAAAGATCAACGCGCGGAGAGTCAGAAACTTTACACGGATTCTGAACCGTGCCGGTCCAAATAGGTTATCGGTTTGCTCCGTGCTCGAGCCCTATGAAGCAGTAGGCTATGCATAGAGCGGCACTTGATAGCAGTAGAAACTGACACTGTTCCCAAAATGGCTTGCAGGCTAGTTCGACCGCCCCGCTATATCACGTGGTCTCGTTCCTCAAGCGTAACTTTGATATATTGATATGTGGTCACACACATTTCATGCACTGGCTGGGTCTTTAGTCCACAACTCGTGGTCTACGTGGTTTAGATTGTTTCTCTCTCACTCAAACATATGTAGGTGATGGTTTAAGATTTGTAATCAAATCAAATCAAATATATAATAATAATAATATAACCGGCTTAGCTCATTTAGAATTCAGACGCTTTTATCCAAAGCGACTTTACATTCATGTGTGCATACATTCTACGTATGGGTGGTCCCATGATGAATTGAACCCACAAATTGTTACCCTGGCGTTAAACAAGGCCATGCTCTACCAACTGAGCTTCCTGACAGAAGGACCAGAAGGATTTATGCTGCCATCACAGTTATTTAGAATTGGACTGGGGAGTTATTATTATTGCTATTATTATCCTCCGAGAGAGAGAAAGAAAGAGAGAAGGAGATAATTTTAACCGGCTTAGGCTCACTTCATTTGAATTCTAACACAACTCTTTGGGCCTTTTCCCTACATCTCTAATTATAGAGCCATTTAACACCATAAGAGTGTAGGCTAAGGAAAAACGTTTCTCCCCGTGGCTACTGCTCTGATTTTGGGAGTCTTTCCATGATGATACAGGCGATTACACTGAAGGGCACCGGTTCAAATTGTTACCATGTTAAATGTGTATGCCGTTAAACATTCGTGAGGACCATTTAGGCATAGGAGGGCCCAAATACATTTGCTCAATACATTGAATACGCCGATTCCTGATTCTACTGAATCATTTTGGCCCACTCATGATTAGTGTTTGATGAACTTCGCCTATAGTGGAATCTGCCATCAAGCAGAACAGTTGAAACTGGAGCAGCAGCACGGTCAGGTGGACTGGGGACAGCAAGGAGTCATCATGTCAGGTAGTCCTGGGGTATGGTCCTAGGGCTCAGGTCCTCCGAGAGGCTCTGAGGCCCTAAAGAAAGAGCAGAAGGAGATAATTAGAGAAAACTGTTCGCACACTTAGATTCACACAGGACACCAATCACCAATAGGACAGGAGAAGTACCTTCCAGATATAACAAACTGACCACTAGCCATAAGGTGAATGCCCAATTTGTAAGTCGCTCTGACAAATGACTTAAATAAAAATGTAAACTACTGCAGCATAAATACTGGAGGCTGAGACAGGAGGGGTCAGGAGACACTGTGGCCCCATCCGAGGACACCCCCGGACAGGGCCAAACAGGAAGGATATAACCCCACCCACTTTCCCAAAGCACAGCCCCCACACCTCTAGAGGGATATCTTCAACCACCAACTTACCATCCTGAGACAAGGCTGAGTATAGCCCACAAAGATCTCCACCATGGCACAACCCAAGGGGGGCGCCAACCCAGACAGGATGACCACATCAGTGAATCAACCAACTCAGGTGACGCACCCCTTGTGTGTAGATTGATGAAAAAAGCAACAATTTAATCAATTTTAGAATAAGGCTGTAACGTAACAAAATGTGGAAAAAGTCTAGGGGTCTGAATAGTTTCCAAATGCACTGTAAAGGAACAAGATCATCCACATGTATTGATTACATTTTTACTAATACTGTAGATCTTTGTTCTAAAGCTGTATTCGTACCCATTAGATGGAGTGATCACAATGAAGTGGCTATATCAAACGTTCCAAAAGCTGGGCCTAAAATAGTGTATAGGTGTGCTGTGACCTTGTTTTAGTGTTGGTCAGGACGTGAGCTGGGTGGGCATTCTATGTTGTGTGTCTGGTTTGTCTATTTCTATGTTTGGCCTGATATGGCCTGATATGGTTCTAATAATAATATAATATATGCCATTTAGCAGACGCTTTTATCCAAAGGTGATTGAACCCACTACCCTGGCGTTACAAGCGCCATGCTCTACCAACTGAGCTACAGAAGGACCAATCAGAGGCAGGTATTAGTCATTGTCTCTGATTGGGAACCATATTTAGGTAGCCTGTTGTGTGTTGGGTTTTGTGGGTGATTGTTCCTGTCTTTGTGTTTGTGGCACCAGATAGGACTGTTTCGTTTTTTTCACGTTTATTGTTTTGTAGATTGTTGTACTTTCATCTTTATTAAAGATGTACAAAACTAACCACGCTGCATTTTGGTCCGCCTCTCTTTCACCAGAAGAAAACCGTTACAATATTTGTTGGTCTGATGTGATTAAAAAATCCAGACGCTGCACTGATGAATTTATAAAATTAATTCTTCACATTTTTGATAAACTTGCACCTGTTAAGAAACTGACTGTTGGAACTGTTAAGGCTCCAAGGATTGATGTGGAATTGAAAAACTATATGGTTGAAAGAGACGGGGCAAAAGTAGTGGCTAATAAGTAATAATAATACATCTGTCTGACTTACTGCAAATTGAGAAATGATGTGACTAAACAAAAACAACAAAAAGAAGAAGAAACTTTATTATGAAGATAAGATCGATGATATAAAGAACGATGGAAAAACAACTTTGGATTACTTTAAATTAAATTATGGGCAGAAAGACAAATTAAACTCACAAAGCCATTTGATGTTGCCAAATATTTGAATGATTACTTTATTGGCAAAATGGGCAAACTTACGCAGGAAATGCCAACAACTCAAAACTAATAATGAATGAAAAGCATTGCAAGTTAGTGAGGTGGAAAATGTATTGTTATTGATCAATAATGACAAACCTGGCATTGACTCCTGAGATGGAAAGATTCTGAGGACGATAGCTGACTCAAGAGCAACTCGTATCTGTCATATCTTTAATCTGAGCCTAGAGGAAAGTCCTTGTCCTTCGGCCTGGAGGGAAGCCAAAGTCATCCCGGTGCCCAAGAGTGGTAAAGCAGCATTTACTGGTTCTAACAGCAGACCTACTGCCAGCTCTCAGCAAACTGTTGGGAAAAAAATTGTGTTTGACCAAATACAATACTATTTCTTTGTGAACAAATTAACAACAGACTTTGAGCATGCTTGTTGAGAAGGGCACTCAACATGTACTGTACTGACACAAATGACTGATGATTTGTTGAAAGAAAATGATAAGAAACAGATTAGATTTCAGTGCAGCATTTTACAATATTGACCTGTTGTTTAGAAAACGAAAGTGTTATGGCCTTTCATGGCCTTTCAGAGCTATCTATCTAATATAACTTTCTTTAATGGAAGCTTCTCTAATGTCAAACATGGAAAGTGGGGTGTACCGCAGAGCTGCCCCTTACTCTTTTCTATGTTTACCAATGACCTGCCTGCCACTGGCATTAAACAAAGCACGTGTGTCCATGTATGCTGATGATTCAACCATATATGCATTAGCAACCACAGCTAATGGAGTCATTTAAACCCTTAACAAAGAGTTGCAGTCTGTTTTTGGCATTCAGGTCAAATAATTCAATATTAGTTTCATCAGACCAGAGAATCTTGTAATAAACTGGTCCTGAACATCTCTAAAACTAAGAGTATTTGGTAAAAAATAATTCCCGAAAGAATCTGGTAATGAATGGTGTGGCTGTTGAACAAGTTGAGGAGACAAAATTACTTGGTGTTACCTTAGATTGTAACCTGTCATGGTCAAAACACATAGATTCAAAGGTTGTAAATATGGGGAGAGATCTGTCCGTAATAAAGAGATGCAGGTTCCAGTTTTGTTTTATCTTGATTATTTATCCAGTCATGACTAGTTAAGCTGCTGCTGGCCCAGAACAGAGCGACACTGATTACAATGAAAAGCAAGCAAGAGGGCTAATACAAATACTACGCATGCCAGTCTCCCTTGGCTAAGAGTTGAGGAGAGAGTGAGTGCATCACTTTTTATAAGAAAAGTGTTGAAAATTCAGAATTTTTGTATAGTCAACTTACACACAGCTCTGACGCACACATTTACCCCACCAGACATGCCACCAGGGGTCTTTTCACAGTCCCCATGTCCAGCACAAATTCAAGAAAGCGTACAGTATTATATAGAGCCATTATTGCATGGAACTCCCTTCCCTCTCATATTTCTCAAATGAACAGCAAATCTGGTTTTTAAAAAAACATATAAAGCAACACCTTGCCGCACAACACCTCTCCCCTATTTGATTGAGATGTGTGCGTATTAATACGTAAGCTACGTGTGTCTTTTTTAAATGTATGTAGAGTTGTTCTGTCCTTGAGATGTTCTTGTCTATTAATGTTCTGTGCGATGTTATGTTTCATGTTATGTTTGGACCCCAGGAAGAGTAACTGCTGCTTTCGCAACAGCTAATGGGGATGCTAATACAATACCAAATAGTTAGCGTCAATTAATGGGCTACTAGTTCATTAGCTAGCTAGTTCTATTGAATCTTACAGATAGCTGCAGACAGTGTGCTAGCAGTAGGCATGTTCTGGCTGAACTATCTCTGCATGGGCATAGGGAACTGTATTCTATACTTTTTTTTAAACATTCAAATATGTCAAATATTTCTGGAGATATATTGCAATATTTCCTGTTTGTTTTCCTTTCAGACCCCCAGCAACTCACTCTCCCTGTGTCTAAAAAGGATGTTCCCTCTGAGCAGCACGGTGAGCAGGAATGTAGTCTTAGTCTGAGGCAGGAGGACCCAGAGAGCACACAGATTAAAGAGGAATATGAGGAGTTCAGGACCAGTAAGGGGAAAGAGCAGCTTCAAGGGCTGGAGCCTGATACTTGAGACTCCACATTTACTCAAAGTGACTGCAATGATCAGGACCCACCTCATCTCTCACATCCTTACCACACACATACTGTGGAGAACAGAGAGTGGGACTGTCTACCCACAAACACAACTGAAGAGGTCAAAACAGAACATGATGGACAGGGCTATAGAGTAACAGAACAAACTAATGACTCTATTTCCCTATCTGCGGTAAATCTGCGCTGTTCTGCAGCTCAATGTGGTGGAAAGTGGAGTACTATTTCCAGGATCTACACTACTTAAATCAAAGTCATGGGGGGGGGGGGATCCCATACCAGGTGTGTGGAAAGACTTGTTTGTATGGGGCATTTTGTTTCATCCATCATGTGCAAGAAGTGTGGAGAAGACTTTGAGTCCACAGAACACATGATCAATCACCTGCAATGTCACACCACAGAAATATATTCTTGTAATGTTTGTAGTAAACACTTCTCCTTTGAGTCTCATCTAAAACAACAGAGGCGATATCAATGCAAAGAATGAGGCAAATGCTTCATTCATAAGGGACACCTGAATACGCATATGATAATTCACACAGGGGAGAAATCATATCAATGCAAAGAATGAGGCAAATGCTTCATCCATATGGGACACCTGAATACACATATGAAGATTCACACAGGGGAGAAATCGTACCAGTGCAAAGAATGCGAGAAATGTTTCCCCAGTAAGCATAACCTGGACAGACATATAGCGATTCAGACATATTCTAATTTGAAAATACATAAGACTCACACAGGGGAGAAACGATATCAATGAAAAGAATTTGGGAAATGCTTCATTCATAAGGGACACCTGAATACGCATATGATGATTCACACAGGGGAGAAATCGTACCAGTGCAAAGAATGTGAGGAATGCTTCAGCTGGAAGGAAAACCTAACCTCACATATGAGGGTTCACACAGGGGTGGAATCATACACGTACCCAGTATGTATAAAATGCTATAACACTGCTCAGGTCCTAAAATTGCACACATTTCCCAGTCACCGTAAGGAATGTTCACAATAGTAAGAAGTAGGCCTACACATAAAAATTCCTTTTGAGTAAAATGCGTTAGTCCCAGAAGATGACTATCGTAAACCATCACGCTCTACAGGCCTTTTGTTTGGTGGGGCTTCTAAAATAGAATCTAAAATAGAATCTAAAATAGAATCTAAAATAGAATCTAAAATAGAATCTAAAATAGAATCTAAAATAGAATCTAAATAGAATCTAAAATAGAATCTAAAATAGAATCTAAATAGAATCTAAAATAGAATCTAAAATAGAATCTAAATAGAATCTAAAATAGAATCTAAATAGAATCTAAAATAGAATCTAAATAGAATCTAAATAGAATCTAAAATCCAAAGATGATATTACTATTGGGGTACTGCATTTATTCGTTTGTGTTTCTTTGTAGCAATTAGTGACCTGCCCAAATGTTTCAACATGGTCCATTCTTAACATCCTCCTCATGGTTTTCTCCAAAGTGGACATCTTGAGGAGATACAAATGAAAAAGCCACGAAGATCAGAATCACAGAAGTTCAAATTCCAAAAATGTGATTGTTGAAGTGTCATATGCTTTTCTCTTTCAATTTTCAAAATTCCCTGTAATTTAGCAAAGTTGCAAGGATTTTCAGAAACTGGTATTTAACACCCACTTTTGGGAACATATGTAAACTTTGGGAATTTAAACTTACTTAGTTATTTGTCAGATTATTTATATCTGTGTCAAATGTTGTCCATGAGTTTCTATTGGATAGACCATATGGTTCAGGAGAAAATAGCCTATTAATGTAAAGAATAAACACCTAATCAAGAAAATGTTCAAATCGGGGACAAGCTGTATTTGGCGCTTTTATTTTGAAGGCAACAAACCTCTAAAAACCGGTGTGATGTATATGGAAATGGGAGGAGGCGCTTGTCGATTAAGCAGTAACGCTGTCAAAACAAAGTTGTGGAATCAAAAGTGCAAACACAGGATGGGTGTGCGAACTAAGTTGACGCTCATTGACAGGCAACAGAATTGGAACGTGTAGAGTGGACGATGGGGGGGTTTCCAGAATGGATGCCTATGGAAGGTGGATGGACGCTAGGACGATGGCACCCGATGAAGACAAAGATGATTCTGATCCAATGGGAGTGACATTTTTGGAGAGAATGGATCCTTGCCTTCTGGCTGATCTATATGTGGTGTACGGCTGGGCGGAGAAGAGGTTGAGGACTGTAGAATCAGTGAAAGTAACTCGAAGTGGACTAGTGATGATTTTTTGTGTGTTTCAGCCATTCAGAAATAGAGGATGCTCCACACCACATGCCTCGGGACAAGAATTGTGATTTTCTTTGCTCTCCGGAGCAGGGCGCCATTGAAATGAGTGACAACTGGGAACATGTTGAAACAGAAAAGACATTGTGTGTCCTGCTGAGTTTTAATGCAGACTTTACCCGACAAAGTCCCGTTAGGATGTGTCAGTTATCCCATGAGAACTTTTGTCCGGATCCATTATGGTGTTTAGGTGCCAAGCTGATGGTCATGTTGCAGCGGTGTGTAGGAGGGAGATTTCTTAGATGAGAGAAGTGTGCAGGAGGACATGAGAGTATGTGTAGTATCTGTGGAAAAAGCTGTGTGTGTTAACTGTAGGGGTACCCATGGTGTTGGAGATCAGAAGTGTCCGGTGAGAGAAAGGCAGTTTGAGGTTGCGAGGGTCAGAGTAGTACAGATGGTGTTGTCTGAGGCAGTGAAGACAGAGTACTGGAAGATGGGTCCGGGGCAAGGGATCCTAAGAGGCTCCCTTGTGAGTACGCCAAGGCCAATAGAGAATGATAGGAATAACATGTGCTTCAGTAAGGGTTCGTTCAGAAGTGGAACATAAATCACAGAAAATATATGTTGTGGTGGCAGCTACAGAGAAGTACTTGGGTGTACGATATTTTACTGCAGAAGAGTTACAAGTTGTGTTGAATGATAATGTCCCGCCCTCCCTGGCTTCCGGCTTGGTGTAGGATCAGATAGGGCCAAGTAGTGGACTAGTGGTGAGGTTTTAATGGGTGTAGCGCAGTGTTTCCCAAACTCGGTCCTGGGGACCCCAAGGGACGTTTAGTTTTTTTTCCTAGCACTACATCGCTAATTCAAATCATCGAAGCATGATGATGAGTTCATTCTTTGAATCAGCTGTGTAGTGGTAAGGCAAAAAACAAAACGTTACGCAATTGGGGTCCCCAATGAGTTGGTATTGGGGACCCCAATGAGTTGGTATTGGGGACCCCAATGAGTTGGTATTGGGGTCCCCAATGAGTTGGTATTGGGGACCCCAATGAGTTGGTATTGGGGTCCCCAATGAGTTGGTATTGGGGTCCCCAATGAGTTGGTATTGGGGTCCCCAATGAGTTGGGGACCCCAATGAGTTTGGGGTCCCCAATGAGTTGGTATTGGGGTCCCCAATGAGTTGGTATTGGGGTCCCCAATGAGTTGGTATTGGGGTCCCCAATGAGTTGGTATTGGGGTCCCCAATGAGTTGGTATTGGGGCAATTTCTTTCACTTTCAACGTCCTTCTTTTATTGCTTTTTATTTTATTGAATATATAAAACATACAATCTACTTGCAGTGAAGCCGCTCAACATCTACATCACATTAGTCATCTAACAGATTCCCATCCACTCAGCATCACTCAGAAGCAACCAGGGTCATCGCAACGCTCAAGGGCATGTTGACAGATCTCCCACAAGGTCAAAAACGGGTAATCGAACCAGCGACCCATCAGCCACCAGCCCCCAACCGCCAGGCCACCAGCCCTCTAAGACCCCCCCCCCCTCCCCCACACAGTTCCCCAAGAGCTGCCCCTCAACCATCTGATAATTACATTTAATCTGTAGCCTAATAAACTGCATGCTTTCCCTAGTCATAGTGGGAGGACCACACAACATATTCTATTTAACTAGGCAAGTCAGTTAAGAACAAATTCAGATTTACAATGATGCCTACACCGGCCTAACCCGACGCTGGGCCAATTGTGCACCACCCTATGGGACTCCCGATCACGGCCGGTTGTGATAAAGCCCGGGATCAAACCAGGGTCTGTAGTGATGCCTCTAGCACTGCGATGCAGTGCCTTAGCCGGAACCCAAACCGGCTGCGCGCGTGAGCCATCATGCGCTATAGTACATACATTTATTTTGTCCCCCTTCACCAAACTTGATCACGACACGCAGGTTAAAATATCAAAACAAACTCTGAAACAATGACATTAATTTGGGGACAGGTCGAAAAGCATTAAACATGTATGGCAATTTAGCTAGTTAGCTTGCACTTGCTAGCTAATTTGTCCTATTTAGCTAGCTTGCTGTTGCTTACATTGAGTTGTTATTTTACCTGAAATGCACAAGCTCCTCTACTCCGACAAATTAATCCACACATAAAACGGCCAACCGAATCGTTTCTAGTCATCTCTCCTCCTTCCAGACTTTTTCAACTTTGAACTTATATGGTGATCGCATCTTTCATAGTATTACCACGACAACCGGCAAAACAGTTTGTCTTTCAATCACCCACGTGGGTATAACCAATGAGGAGATGGCACGTTGTAACGGTTTTGACTTGAGGTTATTATTTATAGGGGTGCCAGGTAGGTTGTGCCTACCAGAGAAAACATTAGTTTCTCCTTTTAGTTTGGGTGGGAATGAGTCCCATCTGGTCCGTCAAGTCTACACCAATACAAAGGACGTATGTAAAAGTCAGGATGGAAATAAACTTTTCATAAACCCTTAAAACATTGGAAAGAACTTCAAAAACAATTATATTCTGTTGCGTGGGTTGTATTAGCAACAACAATGATTACACACATATATAATAATATCACAATGAGTTCTGGTTCCTCCAGAAATGTCCTGTACCTCGGGCCTAAAAAGAGTCCTGCCCGGTAAAGGAGTTCAGTGAACTCAAGTGACTTTTGTCACGCGATGTTTGTCCGTTCGTTCCGTGTAGCGTAAACCCAGTATTAAACATACAATCAATATAACAATTACTTTACCACAGAACCTTAAAGCGGATCAACTCTTAATTAAGTCCTCAACTACCACTAACTACCCAAATCACAGTATACATCACATCAAAACAAATGAAATACCGTATACAAAAAGGTGGTAGTCAGTCGGTCAGTCAGACAATCCAATCCGCCAATAGATCTCCCGCGGAGAAAGGCCACGAAGAACGGAGAGGTGTAGTCCAGGGACGCAAAGAGTGGATCCGATCCTGGGTAAACTCTCTTAGGCTACAAAACACACGTTTAACGGCAACAAAACAAACGGAATAGAGAAGCTTCGGAACAGAGGGTTGAACACATCCTCAGTCACGTCTCCATCACAACCCCCTTTTGCGCAGCTGATACTGGCTATTTAATTGGGAATTAAAGGGAAAGCGCCCTATTGGAAGGAGCTGCACTGAGACGGTTCAGAAAAATTCAGGGCCGTCACAACGTGGGTACCTGCTTCTATAAACCAATGAGGAGATGGGAGAGGCAGGACTTTCAGCACGATCTGCGTCAGAAATAGGAATAACTTCTATTTTAGCCCTTGGCATCGCAGACGCTCGTTGACGCGCACCAGCAGTGTGAGTGCAATAATTAAATAACATGGATTTCTACATTTATTTTGCTATGCTCACGCATACGCGACATGTCAGGTCTGGTCAGCATGTTAGACCCTGCTCCACTTGCGTGACTCCCAAGTTTACTTCGATATGATGGTCATTACATCAATATTTGCTCATAACATGGTGAGTGAGTGGGCTGCATAATAATTTCTCGCACAATTAAATTTACCGACACAAAAAAAATCCCACAATATTGAAAGAACAAATTGTCTGTCGGCATTTATAAAGTTGTAACGTCATTTCATGTTTCCATCAACCCGGTCAGGTAATTCATCTGCATGATAAGTTTGGATGGAAACGTGGTTAGTGAAGAAACATTCACACCCCAGAAACGTAGGCGCACACAGCCCATACAGTAGACGGCGGCGTGGACCTCTAACGAACGTTTGCGGATCGCCATAATACCATAGAAGAAGGAAACCGGAAAAGGTCAAGAACAGAGGATTGTGGGAAATGTAGCAAATTGTTAGCATATGCAGCAGCCAGTTGTAAGGGTAGTGAGCTAGACACGTTAGCTGTATCACAGAATCATTTATTTATATATATTTTCGCGGTGCAATATTACCGGCAACATTGTCAAAGCCTCATAATGACCCCAGCTTCATTGGGCCTCTCGTTTATTCTTGCCGTCAGTATTTTTATTGCAAACCCAAGTCCCTCTCATGCCTGGGATTCAGACCTTGAGCTGTTCGACCTGGTGGAGGAAATTCAACAAAACTTTTACGAATTCCTGTCTGTTGAACAGGTAACGTTAAGTCATCGTTAAGTTAGTTATTTTGTAACCTGGCTAGCTAGTTAATGTTTGTCTAACCTGAAGGGCTAAGTAGGTAGCTTTGCCGGCTCGCCATTTGTGCCGCATTCAGGGATCTGTTTCGATATCGGGGCCTTTTTTTTTAGCGAACTAACTAACGTTTACTAGTTCCGTGTACCGACCGGGAGAGGAGCAAACCATGAGGTTGCTTGTTTCTTTTCACATGTTCAGTTGTCCATTCCTCCCTCCACTCGAGGTACTTACTAGTTAGTTCTTCATCTTACAAGGAACACTTGCAGGGTCTCTGTTGCTTCACCGGCCAAAGTGTGCAGCACTGGAGCATGTTTTTGGTCCAGCCCTACTATAACATATCCAATTCAACTACTCCGTTTCAGCTGCGCATCAGCACCTTGATTAGCTGAAAGAGGTGTGTTGTAGCAGGGCTGGAACAACAGTCTGCATGCCCAGCATCTCGAGGCAGAGGGTTGGCCACCGTATGGACATCCTTCAATGCTCCAGTCAGACCCATCAGAAAGCCATGTCCTTGTGGGAAGTGTTAGCCCCGGGGGTGGTTATTGTCCACTGGATAGGATTGGGAAGCTTAGACCCTGGTGCCGTGTGGGTTGTCAGTCACCACATTGGAGGCAGAATGAGAGCATACATACTGATTTATTGCCATAAACCGGTGATCGTGTGATATCTCACCAGGTGTCATGAACGTGTAGTTTTACTGTTCATCTCTCCTGACTCCAGGATGCCTCGTCAGTGGACATCAGAAAGGCCTATCGCAGGCTGTCGCTCACGTTGCATCCCGACAAGAACAAAGACGAGAATGCTGAAACCCAATTCAGACAGGTCAGCCTACTCCCCCCACCATCTTCACACTCTCTACTCCCCCCACCATCTTCACACTCCCCACTCCCCCACCATCTTCACACTCCCTACTCCCCCACCATCTTCACACTCCCTACTCCCCACCATCTTCACACTCTCTACTCCCCCACCATCTTCACACTCCCCACTCCCCCACCATCTTCACACTCCCCACTCCCCCACCATCTTCACACTCCCTACTCCCCCATCATCTTCACACTCCCCACTCCCCCACCATCTTCACACTCCCCACTCCCCCACCATCTTCACACTCCCCACTCCCCCACCATCTTCACACTCCCTACTCCCCCACCATCTTCACACTCCCTACTCCCCCACCATCTTCACACTCTCTACTCCCCCACCATCTTCACACTCTCTACTCCCCCACCATCTTCACACTCTCTACTCCCCCACCATCTTCACACTCCCTACTCCCCCACCATCTTCACACTCCCTACTCCCCCACCATCTTCACACTCCCTACTCCCCCACCATCTTCACACTCCCTACTCCCCCACCATCTTCACACTCCCCCCACCATCTTCACACTCCCCCACCATCTTCACACTCCCCCACCATCTTCACACCATCTTCCCCCCCCACCATCTTCACACTCCCCCACCATCTTCACACTCCCCCACCATCTTCACACTCCCCCACCATCTTCACACTCCCCCACCATCTTCACACTCCCCCACCATCTTCACACTCCCTACTCCCTCATGGAGTGAAGCAGAGACGAGGCTTTGTGGAATCTAGGACAATACTTTAAAAAAAATGAAATGATGAAACGCCTATTGTGTACCTATGTTTGTCCTCTGTAGTTGCATGCCTTTGTTTGTTAATCTATACTTCAATAAATTTAATCAAATACTACCACCGACTGTTTACTCATTGCTGTTGCTCTAAGATGGCAACTCTGTGCCAGTTAAATCTCAACAGTGACACTTGGTGGTTGTATTTGATTAACGTTTATTGAAGTGTGGATTACAGCAAACAAAGGCACGTAACTACAGAGGAAGAACATGGTTACAAGGTAGGCGTTTCATCATTTGCATCTTTTGAAGTATTGACCTCGGGAGAATCAATGTAGTCGGAGCTAGTTTCCACAAAGCCTGTGCTCCACTCCACTGGTGTAGTCATCAGAAACACCCTAAACCATGGAGTACGGTTTCATCTGTTATTTAAGCCCAACTTTAACCTGTTTGATCTACATCTTGCAAGTAAACTATGGACAGCTTAGTTTCTGCCATTAGAAAAGGTATTTAAGTGAAACACTTATATGCAGTGTTTCATGGTAGTAAAATTAGTTGTTGAGGTATAGTCCTTTTCATACACTGCAATCTTAAACTAATTGATTCGTTGATTGTAATTTGTCTATTGTCTTACTGATCATATTTTCTCCCATAGTTGGTGGCCATCTATGAAGTACTGAAAGATGAAGAGAGGAGAGAGAGGTCTGTTTTACAACTTCTTCCTGCTTTGGGTTGTCCCTGCCGTTGACCTTGCACTTATTTCTTATGAAAGTGGGAGGAGTCTGTCAAATTCATATTATCATGCACAATTTTGTTGAACATTAGTATTCTGTTTTTATTATGTATACTATATTCTCACCATGTTATTCCCCATAGTCCACTTTGTATGTATTTCCTATGTATGGTTTGGGTCGGCACGGTAGTGTCCACCACCCCTAAAATGTACTATCAGGGAAATCCTCAAACCACTCATCACCACCTATTGCTTTGGGTCCTCCCAACCACAGGTACAATGATGTCCTGGTCAACGGGCTACCGGACTGGAGGCAGCCAGTGTTTTACTACAGGCGGGTGAGGAAGATGAGCAATGGGGAGCTGGGCTTCCTGCTCTTCCTCATCCTCACTGTGTGCCACTACGCAGTGATCTGGTCCATCTACCTGGAGAAGCAGCTGGTGAGGGGACCGTGCATGACCCTTGACCCTTCTCTTAGTTCTTTACTGAATAGCTGTTATTAAAAGTGGTTGTTATCCATTCCACAGCTTTCATTCAAGTCATTTAACTTATTTTTCCCCCATGGGGCAGTTATTGCTGGGAATAAAAGCCTTTTTCTGTGTAGGAAAGCAGAAATGTACAGGTGCAATTTAGGACAGGGTTTCTTAGCTTTGGCCACTGCATTAACTAGTTTGTCCTATTCATAATGCTCATTTAAATAGTCCAAAATGCAACGGATTGAATTATTCCATATTTCTCTTTATCTGCCGTAGAATAAATGTAAGTTATTTGCAGTAAAATGGTTTCCTTCAATCAAGTACACTGCAAACAAAACTGAGTGTTTGAGTGAGCAAAGTAGGCTACTAATAACCTGACCTCTTTATCCCATATGGTGCTTCTCTTACTAGGATGAACTTCTGAGCAAGAAGAAAAAGGAGAAGAAAAAAAAGATGAGTAGCAAGAGTGCTGAAGAATCACGGTTTGTTGGACAGGATAAAATTGAGAAGTGAGTTGAGCTTTTGTCACTACACACTTCTAATTTCACAAGTAAATAGAAAATAGATGAATAATTTGCTGTTCCAATGAAGGCCTGACTTTTGAAACGGCGGAACTGAATATTGTAGAAATCCAGTGCTATTTACATGTGAAAATATCATGGAAAACACATTGGAATGTTGGTCATTTATCCTGTTCATGTGTTTGTATGTAATAATAGACATGGTCACAGTTCCTAATATGTCCATTTCCTGTCAGGTCACATGACAAACCTCATTGGCAGGATATCCTGCCACTCAAGCTGAGCATCTGGCTGTATCTCTCTGTCAAGTCCCTGCCTCATGTCATCCAGGTAATCCTCCAACTCATTCACCCAAACTACTTAACATTTTTGGATTTTTTAAATGTTTTAATTGCACCTTTATTTAACCAGGCAAGCTAGTTGAACAAGTTCTCATTTGCAACTGCGACCTGGCCAAGATAGCAGTTCGACACATACAACACCAAAGTTACACATGGAAGAAACAAAACCATAGTCAATAATACAGTAGAAAAAAAGTCTATATACAGTGAGTGCAAATAAGGGAGTTAAGGCAATAAATAGGCCATGGTGGCGAAGTAATTACAATATAGCAATTAACACTGGAATGGTAGATCGGCAGAGGATGGATGTGCAGGTAGAGATACTGGGGTGCAAAAGGAGCAAAATAAATCAATACAGTATGGGGATGAGGTAGATAGATGGGCTGTATACAGATGGGCTATGAACAGGTGCAGTGATCTGTGAGCTGCTCTGACAGCTGGTTCTTAAAGCTAGTGAGGGAGATGGGAATCTCCAGCTGGATGTTGATTTTGACCTTAATGTAAAATAAATGATGCGATTTCATAAGATCTTATCCATATCCCCAGTGACAATTGTCATCCATTTTTGTCTGTGTTACAGGATGCCAAACAGTATTACGAAGATTATAAGGAGATGAAAATCAGAGAGAAAGAGGAAGCGGAAGCCATGGCACTGGAAGAACAGGAAGCTACAACAATAAGTAAGGACTTGTAGTATTTTATTGATTATAATAAGGAGATGAAAATCAGAGAGAAAGAGGAAGTGGAAGCCATGGCACTGGAAGAACAGGAAGCTACAACAATAAGTAAGGACTTGTAGTATTTTATTGCGTCCAGTAGACCATTTCTGCTGAATTGTGACTTTAATTGTTCACTTTTGCCTGGTCTTTATTGAAAAAAATGTTGTTTTTTACATTTATTAACCTGCCTGGTAAAATAAAGGTTAGAAATAGAAATTAAAATGTCATTATTTCCTATAGCGAAATAATTTTCCTGTAATCATTCAGGAACTACAATACATCAGTTGCATTTCCTAGCCATGTTTCGCAGATTGTTTGTTTGTCTTATCCCATTCCTCACTTGTCATCCCACAGAAGAGAAACGACCCAAAGTGAAGAAGCCGAAGTTTGAGTTCCCCGTTTATGAGCCTTCGCTCAAGGTCGCAGACAGTGCATACTCACCAGTATACGACCAGGGAACGTCCATCGAGGAGATCGAAGACCAGATGGACGACTGGCTCGAGGATAAGAAGTCTCAGAAGAAAAAGGTGGGTCCGCAATATTTTCCTGCTGCGAAAGGATTTGTTCCACGACATTACTGAAGCTCTGCACTTTTAATTCAGGGAAAATGGATTATAGAGTTCAAGTTTTATTTTCCATTTATGGGTGTAACTGGGAAGTTACCATAGTTTGATATGTCAAATAGATTCTAGTTCTACGTAAGGCGAATTTCAATAAGGCAACATGTCAAATGGAATAGATTTTAGATGGTCATTGTTGCAGAATGTTCAACAAAAATGTTTTTTTCTCCAACAAGGATTTATGAAAAATCTGAAATTTGGTCAAGTTTCTGGAGTTTTTCAGCCCGTAAGCCACAATGGTCTTATTTGGCATTTATATGATCTAGTCTTGTTTGTTGTTCCCTCAGGCACCTGAGTGGTCAGAAGAGGACATCACTCTTCTGACAAGGAGTATGGCCAAGTTCCCTGGGGGTACACCTGGTCGCTGGGAGAAGATCGCACACGAACTAGGAAGATCGGTGACAGATGTCAGTCTACATTGGGAATGGGTGGTGCATGGAAAACTCTGAACTCAGATGGATGTGAATGTTTTGTCAGTCCTGGGCAAATGTATGGCAAAATTAACATTTGTGTTTGGAAATTTAGGAGATGACTAGCTTGCGCTCATCATAGAGTATCAATGAAATATGCTAAATATTGTGATCCTTTGCAGGTTACTGCAAAAGTCAAACAAGTTAAAGACGGTCAAGCCAACACATCAGGTAAATAAGCTTATTTTTACTTGGTTTTTCACAGTATAAACGGTGCATTCAGAAAGTGTTCAGACCTCTCGACTTTTTTCCACATTTTGTTAACTTTACAGCCTTATTCTAAAATGGATTAAATCATATTTTTTTCCTCAAGCTACACACAATAAATAGCCCATAATGACAAAGCAAAAACAGGTTTTTTGATTTTTCTAAACTGAAATAACACATTTACATAAGTATTCAGACCTTTTACTCAGTACTTTGTTGAAGCACCTTTTGGCAGCAATTACAGCCTTGAGTCTTCTTGGTTCTGACGCTACTAGCTTGGCACACCTGTATTTGGGGAGTTTCTCCCATTCTTCTCTGCAGATCCTCTCAAGCTCTGTCAGGTTGGATGGGGAGCGACGCTGTTTTCAAATCAAATCCCCCTTTTGAATTGAATAACATTTTCAGGTCTCTCTAGAGATGTTCAATTGGATTCAAGTCCGGGCCACTCAAGGACATTCTTCTCAATATGCATCAAATGAATCACCTGATCGGATTGTCATGGAAAGAGCAGGGACTATCCAAATACCATTTGCTCACATGAATCTGTTGGAGTGAAAGTGAAAGCCACTCCTGCGTTGTCTTGACTGTGTGCTTATGGGTCGTTGACCTGTTGGAAGTTGAACCCCAGTCTGAGGTCCTGAGTGCTCTGGAGCAGATTTGCATCAAGGATCTCTCTGTAATTTGCTCTGTCCATTCCCTCGATCCTGACTAGTCTCCAGGTCCATGCCGCTGAAACGCATCCCCACAGCACAATGCTGTCACAACCATGCTTCACCGTAGAGATGGTGCCAGGTTTCCTCCAGACGTGATGCTTTGCAAACCTTAATTCTAAACCTAATCATTCCAAGCAGTTGCTTATCAACAGATAGTTTGTTGTTAGTATGATCATCTACACATGTATAAAACATTAACATTAAGAACAACTTCCTAATATTAAGTTCCCCTTTTGCCCTCTGAACAGCCTTAATTCGTCAGGGCGTTCCTCAGGGATGCTGGCCGATGTTGACTCTAATGCTTTCTACAGTTTCGCCATGTTGACTGGATGGCCTTTGGGTGGTGGACCATTCTTGATACACACAGGAAACAGTTGAGCATGAAAAACCCAGCAGCGTTGCAATTCTTGACACATTCCGGTGCGCCTGGCACCTACTACCATATACCCTGTTCAAAGGCACTTAAATATTTTGTCTTGCCCATTCACTGTTTAAAGGAACAAACAATCCATGTCTCCAGGCTTAAAAATCCTTCTTTACCCTACCACCTCCCTTTCATCTACACTGATTGAAGTGGATTTAACAAGTGACATCAATAAGGATTAAAGCTTTCACCTGATCGGATTGTCATGGAAAGAGCAGGTGTATATGGGACTATCCAAATACTGTAACCAACTTTATCTCCAGAGGGGCAGCATTTTAACTTCTACCTCTCTGATGCAGGGCTGGTGAAGCTCTCGGAGCTCAAGGCTCAGGGCAGCGCAGCACTCTCAGGAAAGGGATCCAAAGCTGGGGCCGGAGCTGTACCCGACAGCGTCATGACCCAGCGAGAACAACCCCAGCCTCTGGCAGCAGCCACAGCAGAGTGGATGGAGCCCAGTGGAGGAGGGGATGAAGGAGAGGGCATCCAAGCAGGCGGTGTCAGGAGGAGAGGCAGAAAGACTGGGGGTGGAGGGGTGGGCGAGGAGAAAGCCAAGGGGCGCAGACAGAGGGACTTCGACCCCGCAGTTGCCACCGAGGACAGCGAGGAGGAGCAGAGTCCGCCCACCTCCTCGGTCCCACAACCCTCCAAGGAGAAGGCCGCGGCGGCTGACGACGTCTGGACCCAGAACCAGCAGAAGCTTCTGGAGCTGGCCCTGCAGCAGTACCCGCGAGGCACCACGGAACGCTGGGACAGGATTGCCAAGGTGGTGCCCGGGAAGAGCAAGGTGAGAGCTGGTCCCCCACAATGCAATACTGCAGGGTGTGTCAAAACATTTGGTCGACCCCATTTTTTGTCGTGTGTGTGTACAGTTTATTTATCAATATAATAGGGCGGCAGGGTAGCCTGGTGGTTAGAGCGTTGGACTAGTAACCGAAAGGTTGCAAGTTCGAATCCCCGTGCTGACAAGGTACAAATATGTCGTTCTGCCCCTGAACAGGCAGTTAACCCACTGTTCCTAGACAGTCATTGAAAATAAGAATTTGTTCTTAACTGACTTGCCTGGTTAAATAAAGGTTAATAAATAAAATAAAAAATAATAATCTATATTGTCTGTGGTGTCTAATTTCAAGACTAATTTTGATGAGATAATTTGTTAGGTAGGTAGAATTAACATGGAAAGAACCAAACTTAAATTGTCATGAATAGTTGAGATGGTAAACATGCTATAATTTTGGATGGTGACCTATAACCTTTTCTTCTGTTTCAGGAGGAGTGTACGATACGGTACAAACTGTTGGCTGAACTGGTGCTGAAAAGGAAGCAGGCCAAGAGCTGACTCCGCCAAGGACGGCCATCTTGGAATCACTTTCTGGCTCCTAGTCTCTTTTCCTAGCTACTATCCACTTCAATGTGATCTGAAAAGCCTGGATAGATGAAGGCAATATAGTGAAAAAAATCCACATTGCATATTGTTGGGCCATATTGCTTTTACCTGTCCAGTTCCTTCAGATCTGTGAACAGGACGGGGAGAGGAGCAGGGGGAAGGGCCATCCTCTCATGTCTGTCATGTGCCTTAGCTCCACCCAAAGCATGCCATCCAGCCTCTGAACTGCTATGTGAGGATTCAAAGCACCAACAAAAAAACGTCTATACTTTTTTTTGTACTTCAATATGTTGACTTCTGCTTTGCGCTGTCATTTGAAATCACACATGTACTGAATATAACTTCTTTGAGATGAGGAAATAAACTGTTTTATTTATTTACATGGATGACATGTCTTTGAGACCCGTTTTAGTGTAATGCGTCTATGTACTATGTTTGAACGAAAAGGAAGATGTGAAAATGTAGACATTTTTCGAAGGCAAATATGAATATGGGGTTGAGTACCTAATGAAGGAGGCGAAAGTACAGAATAGGCCATTTTTATTGGGGTATTTACATTTTTACAGTATACTATTTATATATTTTTTATTTTAATGTATAGGCATGTAGTCTGACCTGAATCATTGTACATCATGAATTTGGGCAGGTTTCGAGTGTGATTCAGAGGTAGTCTAGGCAGGGGGGAAATGTTATTATGTCCACCTCCCTCCCTACCGAGACAGTGCTTTGATAATCCTCCAAGAGTCAACACCCACACTGCTACACAGCCTGTGTTTTACTGTGTTCGTACTCATTATCTTTTGAGTTTTGAAGTCAGACTAATTTGGTGAATATGAATCCTCATTGTGCGCGTTGTGGGAAAATTGTTTATGCCACAGAGAAAGTCAACTGCCTGGATAAGGTGAGACCTACTGAACTGTCTGTGTTGTTGATTGTCATTTTAGGACTACCTCTGATGAACGTACTAATGGGTGTCTTATTCTTTTGAGATATCTGATGGTTTTGCCTTTGTATTGACACTCTTATGCAGTATTGGCACAAAGGATGTTTCCACTGTGAGGTCTGCAGGATGACTCTCAACATGAAGAACTACAAAGGCTATGAAAAGAAGCCCTACTGTAATTCGTGAGTTGTGTTGTTCCCTTAGCCTCCAAGTGGTATTTCCCTACTGAATTTTCACCAACCGCTGTCTGTGAGAAACCCTCTACGTACTTCTGTGCTGTATTGTAGTTTGAATAGGTGTGTTCTATTCAGCTAATTTGAATAATGTTGTTGGTAAATATTACAGGTGTAATTGATTTACCCTAAAGTCTGTTTCCCAGACCCAGATTAAGGAACTAGTGTTGTCCGCAAACGGTTTGTTGCTCCCACAAGTGAAACTTTTACAGAGCTTTTTAATGATAAATGGCAAACGATGTTTCAACCAACATGTTCTTCCTCTGTCGCTTTGTTAGGCTAAAAATCACTTGTGTGGGAGCCGAAAACAGTGCACGGATTCACTCATTCCCGCTGTCCTTATAGAATAAAATTACAATCAAATCACTTTAATTTTGAAGTAAATTCAGTTGTGCAACTCGGATAAGATTTAAAGATATAGTAAACATATAACATATTTATAACATCCTTGCAGGCACTATCCAAAGCAGTCATTCACCATTGTTGCAGATACTCCTGAGAACCTTCGACTGAGACAGCAAAGTGAGCTTCAGAGTCAGGTATACAGGATACACACCGTTGCCTTTTGAACCATCATTATTCCCTTTTTACATTTCAAATCTGTTTGCCAAGAAATGTGACGATCAAAAACAATTATGACCATAAAGTTGTTTTTCAATCAATATATTAATTCAATATAGTCGGATTGAATGGAGGGGAGTGAAACTACGCAGTTTAATTTGCCTGCACATGTAACAAGGTGTGACGTTATGGGGGTGTATTCATTGGTGCACACTGTAGCTTAATGGGTTGCAACAAAAGGTAAACAAGCATTTCTTATTGGAAAAATGCAGGTAGGTCCTGTTCCGTTTGCTTCCGATTTGAAAACAGCCCAGGATGAGGGGGAATGAGCTAGCGCTCAACTCTGCTGGCTGCTGAAGGATCCCCCTGGCTTCTCCACCTGCCCATGCACTTTGTGCTGCCATCTCACTCTTGAGGGTTCCTGGCACTATTCCCTACTCAAGACACACTTCCACTATGCTTGACAAAAGCTGACCTCTAAATATTTATATGGAAGGTTTCCTGTTCCTTCTATGGAGACGGCGCTTTATGTAACGGTGTCAAGAAGCATATTTAGAGCACCGGGTGCTGGATTCTGACTAACAGAGCATTTAATCAATAAGGTTGACTTGTGTATCTATTAAATCTGTCTAGGGGACAATGCCCTTTGCACCTTTAACCTGAGGGTATTTAATCTGCCACTCTTTTGGTAAACAGCTGAGAGATACGCCTGGAGCAATGTAACCACTCTCAAATGTATAGACAGCTATGGATGCTCAAACTGACCATCCATGACATCAACATTATAGTTTTAACAATGTGTTGAGGCTATACAGTATTTGTTTACAAATACATTGTTTTCAAAGAATGGCTTAAAACAAGCTTATATTTGGGGGTTTTGATGGGGTATGATAATTCAACTAAGCTCATGAAGCATTTTTAAGTTATTCTTCCAGAATGAATTGGTATATACAGTACATTGGGAAAGTGTTCAGACCCCTTGTATTTTTCCACATTTTGTTACGTTACAGCCTTATTCTAAAATTGATTAAAACTACACATAATAGCCCATAATGACAATGTGAAAACCAGGTTTTTAGAAAAATAAAAAAACGTAATACTGTATTTACATAAGTATTCAGACCCTTTGCTATAAGACTGGAAATTGAGTTCAGGTGCATCCTGTTTCCATTGATCAAGATGTTTCTACAAGTTGGAGTCCACCTGTGGTAAATTCAATTGATTGGATATCATTTGGAAAGGAACACACCTGTCTATATAAGGTCCCACAGTTGACAGTGCATGTCAGAGCAAAAACCAAGCCATGAGGTCAGAGCATTGAAGGTCTCCAAGAACACAGTGACCTCCATCATTAAATGGAAGAAGTTTTGAACCACCAAGACTCTTCCTAGAGCTGGCCGCCTGGCCAAATTGAGTAATCGGGGGAGAAGGGCCTTGGTCCTTCTCCCCCGAGGTGACCAAGAACCCAATGGTCACAGGGAGGTGACCAAGAACCCGATGGTCACTCTGCCAGAGCTCTAGAGTTCTGCTGTGGACATGGGAGAACCTTACAGAAGGACAACCATCTCTGCAGCACTCCACCAATCAGGACGTTATGGTAGAGTGGCCAGACGGAAACCACTCCTCAGTAAAAGACACATGACAGTTTACCAAAAGGCACCTAAACTAAAGACTCTCAGACCATGAGAAACAAGATTCTCTGGTCTGATGAAACCAAAATTGAACTCTTTGGTCTGAATGCCAAGCGTCACATCTGGAGGAAACCTGGCACCATCCCTAACGTGAAGCAAGGTGATGGCACATCATGCTGTGGGGATGTTTTTCAGCAGCAGGGAATGGGAGACAGAGAAAGATGAACAGAGCAAATTACAGAGAGACATCCTTGATGAAAACCTGCTCCAGAGCGCTCAGGACCTCAGACTAGGGAAAAGGTTCCCCTTTCAACAGGACAATGACCCTAAGCACACAGCCAAGACAACGCAGGAGTGGCTTCGGGACAAGTCTCCGAATGTCCTTAAGTGGCCCAGCCAGAGCCCGGACTTGAACCCGATCAAACGTCTCTGGAGGTACCTGAAAATAGCTGTGCCATGACGCTCTCCATCCGACCTTACTTACTTACCTACTTTATTGTCCCGATGGGGAAATTACGTTGCAGGTTTTAAAGTGCTGCTTAAATACCGCAGAAAACAAATTGACAATACATTTCATAAGTTACAATAGAAAGAGTCTGCTGTTATTATTAGGTCGATAGGAACATTAGCCTGAGCTGTTAAGGAGGGATATCACACCTGACGCAAATTATTGTCTAGTCTGGTTTTTCCTGCCGGGGGTGCCCTACACCTGCACTCAGAGGGGTGTAGTTCAAAGTCCTGGTACAGGGGGTGGCTTGGGTCTAAAATAATATGGTGAGCCTTGTTGAGGGCCCTGACCTTAAAGATCCCATCCAAGCCTGTCTGTTTGACTCCAAGTACCTTGCTTGCTGTGGTGATAATCCTTCTCAGCATATTTTACTGGCTGACAGAGTTTGAGAGGATCTGTAGAGAAGAATAGTAGAAACTCCCCAAATACTGGTGTGCCAAGCTTGTTGCGTCAACATAATCACTGCCAAAGGTGCTTCAACAAAATACTGAGTAAAGGGTTTGAATACATATGTGTGATGTTTCAGTTTTATAAATGTTTAAAAACAGGTTTTTACTTTGTCATTATGGGTTATTGTGTGTAGATTGATGAGGGAAAAAAACAATTTAATCAATTTGAGTACGGCTGTAATGTAGAGAAGGTCAAGGGGTCTGAATACTTTCCGAATGCACTGTATACTGAACAGAAATATAAACAAATGTCAACGATTTTACTGAGTTACAGTTCATATAAGGAAATCAATCAATTGAAATACATTCATTAGGCCCTAATCTATGGATTTCACATTGCTGGGCAGGGCCGCAGCCATGGTTGGGCCTGGGAGGGCATAGGCCCATCCACTGGGGAGCCAGCCAATCAGAATGAGTTTTTCCCCCCAAAGGGGTTTTATTACAGACAAAGTTCATCAGCTGTCTGGGTGGCTGGTCTCAGACATCCCACAGGTGAAGAAGCTGGATGTGGAGGTCCGGGGTTGGCGTGGTTACACGGTCTGCGGTAAACGTACTGCCAAATGTTTTAAAACGACTTGAGGCTGCTTATGGTAGAGAGTTTAACATTAGATTGACTGGATGCAGCGGTGGTGGACATTCCTGCAGTTACTGCCAATTACATGCTCCTTCAAACCTTCAGGCAATATGTTGTGTGACAAAACTGCACATTTTAGAGTGGGCTTTTATTGTCTCCAGCACAAGGTGCACCTGTGTAATGATCATTCTGTTTAATCAGCTTCGTGCCACACTTGTTAAGTGGATAGATTATCTTGGCAAAGAAGTAACGCTCACAAACATGGATGTGCATTTGTGCATTAATATTTTTTGAGAAATAAGCTTTCTGTGCATATGGAACATTTCTGGGATGTTTTATTTCAGCTCCTGGAACATGGGACCAACACTCTACATGTTGCGTTTTATATTTTTGTTCAGTATATAATTAATTTAAAAGTCCAAAAATGCCCATTTCCGTTTTGACATTTTGTTTCCATGTACTGGGGGGCATGGTGCGCTGTGTAGGGAGAAGGCGTGCTCTGATGGAGCACTTTCTCTGGAGATGTACTTTGATATAATTCCCATTCAACCCTTTACCCTTGTGGGAATTGGCCTAGGGCTGAATTAAAATGTTTGTTTACAGAAGAAATATGAAACGGGTGAAAGGGAACACTTTGGAGATGGTTGAGGACACAACAGTTCACCTGACACAAGACTGAATCCAAAAATTGCAATGTTGATTTGATGTGCATTTGACATTTACTGTACTTTTTGACAACAAAATCTGAAAACTCTTGTTTACATTCTGTAACATGATAAGAATATGGGTGCAACATAAGAGAAAATGACAAGGGTTTGGGTGAGAGGACTAACTGGTATCTCAGTGGCCACACACCTCTCCAAAATGACAAGGGTTTGGGTGAGAGGACTAACTGGTATCTCAAAGTGGCCACACACCTCTCCAAAATGACAAGGGTTTGGGTGAGAGGACTAACTGGTATCTCAAAGTGGCCACACACCTCTCCAAAATGTGCACAGTTCCTAAGCCATTTCAATGCACAAGAGTCTTCTACTAAACTCTTTAAAAAAGAAACGTCCTCTCATTTCCCTCCGATCACTGGTCCGTCCTGTCTCCCCGATCACTGGTCCGTCCTGTCTCCCCGATCACTGGTCCGTCCTGTCTCCCCGATCACTGGTCCGTCCTGTCTCCCCGATCACTGGTCCGTCCCGTCTCCCTGTAGCGCTGTCTTAGGCATCTCTCATTACGGACATTGCAATTTATTGCCCTGGCCACATCTGCAGTCCTCATGCCTCCTTGCAGCATGCCTAAAGCACGTTCACGCAGATGAGCAGGGACCCTGGGCATCTTTCTCTTGGTGTTTTTTAGAGTCAGTATAAAGGCCTCTTTAGTGTCCTAAGTTTTCATAACCGTGACCTTAATTGCCTACCGTCTGTCAGCTGGTAGTGTCTTAACGACCGTTCCACCGGTGCATGTTCATTAATTGTTTATGGTTCATTGAACAAGCATGGGAAAGTGTTTAAACCCTTTACAATGAAGATCTGTGAAGTTATTTGGATTTTTACGAATTATCTTTGAAAGACAGGGTCCTGAAAAAGGGACGTTTCGTTTTTTGCTGAGTTTATAAGGTGCTTTTTGTAGCTCTCCTAGCTGTGCCATTGAGGAACTACAGGAACAAACTTTTAGCCTAGTTGTTTAGTTTGAAAAACAACCCTGCCAATCACAGGATCATTATTGTTGTTTACAGCTGTCAGTCAAAACCCATACAGCGCTGTGAAGGGCAGAGCCTGAGCTCTGGGGTAATTTGTAGGGTGTTACTTAGGACAGCCACTGCGTTCCAATTTAGGCACTTATCAGTGCCCAAATCTGCCATTTTCAACCTGTATACCTTTATTTATCCAGGCAAGTCAGTTAAGAAAAAAATATTATTTACAATGACTGCCTAGGAACAGTGGGTTAACTGCCTGTTCAGGGGCAGAACGACAGATTTGTACCTTGTCAGCTCGGGGATTTGAACTTGCAACCTTTCGGTTACTAGTCCAACGCTCTAACCACTAGGCTACCCTGCCGCCACGAGTGTAAAGGACTACGGAAATGTACATAAATTACAGTAAATGAACAGCATGTATTCGTGCTTTTCTAGATTTAGGACAGCAAAGCGTGTTCGGGTTGAATTACGGCCATAGTCTCTCTTGGCATTGATTGGAGACTGCTTGGTTGAATAATAGTATAATTAATGGCCTTTGCCTAGGCTTGTTACAATCTACTGAAGTGCGTTAACCCAGAGATTTTGGAAAATACTTGTTACCAAGTGTGCCTATGGACTGGGATACTGGAGTTAGAGACAAGGGGTGTTGCACTGTCATTGTTTGATAGAATACCTTATTATTGACTTTCCATCCAAGAGTATAGTAACTGTTTACTGCTTGGTTGCATACATTTTACAGCTAACCGCTCAAGCTCTCCCCAATCCGCAGGTGAAGTACAAGAAAGACTTTGAGGAGAGCAAAGGACGAGGCTTCAAATTTGTGCTGGACACTCCTGAGCTGCAGAGACTACGACGAGCCCAGGATCAGATCAGTAATGTAGGTTCAAGTGTCTCTTTGCCCATCCACCGGAGGGAGGAAATTAGTTGGGAGCGTACAGTGCCTTTCCCTTGCGCAAAACAGCACTGAACCATGTAAAAAATGTAATATATCCATGCCTTCTATACCTTTCGACATTCATAATGACCTTCAGAGAGAGAAACTCAGGGCCCATATTGATAAAACATCTCATATTAGGAGTGCTGATCTACGATCACCCTTGTCCATATAAACGTATTCATTATGATCTAAAAGGCAAAGCCGACCGTTTGAAGCCGTAATATCTAGCTCTATCAACAGGAAATGTGTGAGTTATTTTGTCTAATAAAGATTGTATTAGGCAAAGAGATAATTGGACTTAGCAATAACACGACCGCAGCTTTGAAAGAGACCTTTCACTCAATCATTTAACATTACATTTACATTTAAGTCATTTAGCAGACGCTCTTATCCAGAGCGACTTACAAATTGGTGCATTCACCTTATGACATCCAGTGGAACAGTCACTTTACAATAGTGCATCTAAATCTTAAAGGGGGGGTGAGAGGGATTACTTATCCTATCCTAGGTACTCCTTAAAGACCAGCACAAGGCTATCCTAGTGTACAGTGCCTTCAGAAAGTATTCATACCCCTTGACATATGCCACATTTTGTTGTGTTACAGCCAGATTTCAAAAGGGCTTACATTTATACATTTTTCCCTCCCATCTACACACAATACCCCATAATGACTAAGTGAAAACATGTATTTAGGCATTTTTGCAAAAAATAAATAAATACAGAAATATCTCATTTACGTAAGAACTCGCACCTCTTGAGTCAATACGTTAGAATCACCTTTGGCAATGATTAAAGCTTTGAGTCTTTCTGGGTAAGTCAGAGCTTTGCACGCCTGGAAATCTTAAAATTATTCAAGATCTGTCAAGATGGTTGTTGGTCATTGCTAGACAGCCATTTCCAAGTCTTGCCTTACAATTACAATTTTGGCTTGAAAATCTACAGTAACATTCAGTGTTGTCTTGGTAAGCAACTCCAGTGTATATTTGGCCTTGTGTTTTAGGTTATTGGGCTTCTGAGTGGCACAGCGGTCTAAGGCACTGCATCTCAATGCTAGTGGCATCACTACAGACCCTTGTTCAATTCCAGGCTGTATCACAACCGGCTGTGATTGGGAGTCCCATAGGGCGGTGCACAATTGGCCTAGCGTCGTCCGGGTTAGACCGTCGTTGTAAATAAGAATTTGTTCTTAACTGATTTGCCTAGTTAAATAAATAACAAATATATTGTCCTGCTGAAAGGTGAATTTGTCTCCCAGTGTCTGATGGAAAGCTGACTGAACCAAGTTTTACTCTAGGATTTTGCCTTTGCCTAGCTCTATTCAGTTTCTTTTTATTATGCCGATGACAAGCATACCCATAACATGATTCAGCCACCACCATGCTTGAAAATATGAAGAGTGGTACTCAGTGATATGTTATGTTGGATTTGCCCCAAACGCAACACTTTGTATTCAGGACGTGAAGTTACTTTCTTTGCCACATATTTTTTGCAGTTTTACATTAGTGCCTTATTAAAAACAGAATATATGTTTTATTCTGTACAGGTTTCCTTCTTTTCACTCTGTCATTTAGGTTAGTATTGTGGAGTAACTACAATGTTTTTCATTCATCCTCCATTTTCTCCGATCACACAGCCATTAAACTCTGTAACTGTTTCCTTGCTCTCCTGCAACTGAGTTAGGAAGAACACGCGTATCTTTGTAGTGATTGTGTCTTGATACACCATCCAACGTGCAATTAATAACCTCAACATGCTCAAAGGGATATTTGGTCTCTTTTTTTTTTACCCATCTCCCAATAGGTTCCCTTCTTTGCAAGGCAAAGGAAACCTTGCCTTTGGTTGAATCTGTTTGAAATGCACTGCTTAACTGAGGGACCTTACAATTATCTGTATGTGTGGGGTACAGAGATGAGGTAGTCATTAAAAAATCATGGTAAAAACTATTATTGCACACAGAGCGAGTCCCATGCTACTTTTGACTTGTTAAGCAAATTTTTCATCCTGAATTTATTTACGCTTTTCATAAAAGGGTTTGAATACTTCTTGACTCAAGACATTTCAGCTTTTCATTTTTAATTAATTTATGAAAATGTCAAACACAATTCCACTTTGTTATGTATTGTGTGTAGGCCAGTGACAAAAGAAATCACCAGAAACACAACAAAATGTGGAAAAGGTCCAGGGGTATGAATGCTTTCTGGAGGCGATGTAGTAGGCTGGGGTGGGGTTTTTGAAACCACATGCACAAAAGTAGTTAGAAACAGTTTACTTAGGAAATATGTTGTCTGGATCCACACATTTGTCTGTTTCCTAAAAACAAAACGTGCATATTTAGCTGATGCATAATCTGACTGTGTTTCACATAGTTTCCTATTATATCATTTAAAAAAATAAGATTAACCTGTTTAATTTAATGTATCCTCAGAATACACTGATAGCATGTAAACTTGTCTGTGTCTCTTGCAGGTGAAATACCACAAGGACTTTGAGCCGATGGGCCCACAAGGAATCACACATGGTGTTCATGCACCTTACCTTGTGCGTGGCCAGCTGCGGCAAAACGTCCGAACAGAAAATACAGGGCACCAGTACATAGCGGAGATGGCCCGGAGGCCTGGTGTCATCGTAGGTGGGTTTTAATCTTGTATAGACATTTTATTTTTGATGTCTGGGTCTTGAGGTTTGGTCTGGGTTTCTTTTTTTCTGTAAGCAGGAAGTTGGCCTGCTATTTATGATGAGGTCATAATCCTGAGTCTAACTTTTATATTTCATCTTTATTCATGCAGGGTGGAATCCCATTGAGTCCAAGGTCTCTTTTACAAGGGAGCCCTTCAACCATACCACATTTTTAAGTTGTCTTACTTGGGTTCAAATTGTTCATGATGAATCACAGTAACAAACAAAATATTCAAGTTTCCTTGATATTTGCAGCAGCAGCCAACAGTTAGATAGCCATCCATATTGGGTTAGTCTTAGCATGCTGCTGGATAATGGAGTCAGCCCCGTGTTTAGGCAACAACTGAACCAGCAGTGTCTGTACTGTAACAGACTGTCTGCGGTGTGTCTTTGCAGCTCCTGTGCTGCCAGGCGCGTACTGCCCCAGTGGACACGTCCAGGGGCACAGCTACATGCACCAGACCAGTATGCACTCCTTACGGTCTCTGCAGGTGAATTCATCTATATATTCATATAGTAGCCATTTATCTAGCAATCAATCAAGTCTGACAGGCATCAGGGATACAAATATTGTTTGCTCTTGACAATAGAAATCAGCATCATGCATCCTAATAAATATCCTTTCACACTTGATGAGCCAGACCAAACTGTACTGGGCAAGCATGGTTACGCATAAACAATAGTTGCTGGAACCATTCTGGAAAGGTTCATATGAAAATAAAATTTCCAAGCCAGCCCAGTACAGGTTGTGTTGGCCCCAATAGTGTGAGTCTGGTCAAACATAGCCTACTGTTTCAGTTGATGTGTTTTTGCACCCCGACTGGGTAGAGTCCCCAATTGGCACCCTTTTCCCTATTTAGTGCACTACTTTGGTCAAAAGTAGTGCAATATTAGGGAATAAAGTGCCATTTGGGATGTAGCTGTTGTCTCACCTTGGTGCTGTCTTGCCACAGAGTGTGTACAGAGCCCTCTACGATTACGTGAGCCAAGACACGGATGAGGTGTCGTTTCGAGACGGTGACATCATCCACAGCGTGCAGCCCATTGATGGAGGTTGGGTGTACGGCACGGTGCAAAGAACTGGCAGGTCTGGGATGCTCCCTGGTAACTACATAGAGGGTCTCCACTAAGGCTTACCAAACTAACTCAAGGCCCGGAACACATTCAAGTTGTACAACTGTTTGTCTGCACAAAAATAATTAAAGGCCTCAATTCAATCAGATCGAGCGTAAACCCTCATTGGCCAACATCCGCATAGTGTATAACTGCGGTATAAGATGACAAATCGGTGAGCGGCTGCTTTTGTGTCACCAACCACTCTTTTTCTTATTATCCCTACCGAAGTAGAAAATGTAGGCTATCAATTATAGAAATATTGACAGGGGCTAATGCATGTTTTCATGTTCATTTTGATGGGGCGATTTATAGTCAAGGTGTAGATAGAACATCACACATTCAAGTGTTTGAACTTGTAACATGATATAAAGTTGGGTTTCATTGCATCAAATGTCAGTGTCCAGCGCCTCACGACCGGCGCAGTGGTCTAAGGCACTGCATCACAGTGCTAGCTGTGCCACTACAGATTCTGGGTTAGATTCCGGGAGACCCATGGGGCGGTGCACAATTGGCCCAGCGTCGTCCGGATTAGGGGAGGGTTTAGCCAGCAGGGATGCCCTTGTCCCATCGCACACTAGCGACTCCTGTGGTTGGCTGGGCACGCTGACACAGTCGCCAGGTGTATGGTGTTTCCTCTGACATGTTGGTGCGGCTGGCTTCCGGGTTAAGTGGGCATTGTGTCAAGAAGCAGTGCGGCTTGGTTGGGTTGTGTTTCGCAGGACACATGGCTCTCGACCTTCGCCTCTCCCTCATCCGTACGGGAGTTGCAGCGATGAGACAAGACTAACTACCAATTGGATACCATGAAATTGGGGAGAAAACAGGGTAAGAACATGTCAGCGTCCGCGATGAGGTAACACAAGGAGCCGCTTGTGGGTTTGACAGCTCTAACGCCACACCACCACAAGGAGCCGCATGTGGGTTCGACAGCTCTAACGCCACACCACCACTATGAGGTAACAAGGAGCCGCATGTGGGTTTGACAGCTCTAACGCCACACCACCACAAGGAGCCGCTTGTGGGTTCGACAGCTCTAACGCCACACCACCGAGGTAACAAGAAGCCGCATGTGGGTTCGACAGCTCTAACGCCACACCACCACTATGAGGTAACAAGGAGCCGCATGTGGGTTTGACAGCTAACGCCACACCACCACTATGAGGTAACAAGGAGCCGCTTGTGGGTTTGACAGCTCTAACGCCACACCACCACTATGAGGTAACAAGGAGCCGCTTGTGGGTTTGACAGCTCTAACGCCACACCACCACTATGAGGTAACAAGGAGCCGCTTGTGGGTTCGACAGCTCTAACGCCACACCACCACAAGGAGCCGCATGTGGGTTCGACAGCTCTAACGCCACACCACCACTATGAGGTAACAAGGAGCCGCATGTGGGTTTGACAGCTAACGCCACATCACCACTATGAGGTAACAAGGAGCCGCATGTGGGTTTGACAGCTAACGCCACACCACCACTATGAGGTAACAAGGAGCCGCTTGTGGGTTTGACAGCTCTAACGCCACACCACCACTATGAGGTAACAAGGAGCCGCTTGTGGGTTTGACAGCTCTAACGCCACACCACCACTATGAGGTAACAAGGAGCCGCTTGTGGGTTCGACAGCTCTAACGCCACACCACCACCAAAATGACCGCTATGCGGATGTTGGTTTCGCTAATGATAGAATCCAACAGTAGTTGTACAACCTGAGTGTATACCGAGTCTGACTGAGAGCATTATGTAGATAAGATGCACCATCGAAGCCTCTGTATGGTGAGGATTTCCATCAGGATATACAAGTGGTAATAGCAATTGAAATAATGTTTTTGGAGATATATGAACAAGTAAAGAATTTGAATCTTTACATGTTTTAAAAATGAATGTAACTGTCATTTGTGTGCTTATAGTATATAACATGTTCTATTCACAGCAGTGTGTGCACTACAAAGTATGTTAACAATTTCAGTGTTCCATCTTCAAATCTAAAGTTGTAAACATGACAATTCCAGTACGTAATGTCAAGCTACTGTATGCAACCTGTCACTTGCACGTCTTCAATTCAAATGCAGGCAAAAGGTTTGCAGATAAATGTTTTTTTTTAAAGTTAAATAAATGTATTAACATGAAGTATTTTCTTGTTTAATAGTTTCCATACCTTAAAATAAATGAAAGATGACTGGCTGCAATGCACAATTTCCATGTGGTTATTTTGGTGTACATACGGCTAATTTTAGCACAGGACATCAGGAGCACCTGCCAGCAAGCTGTTGCAGTAACTGTACATAGAAGAGCCCTTAACCTCTTTACACTCGTGGGAATGGGCCTATTTGGATTGGGCTACATGAAAATGCATAAGTAGCAATTGAAAGGGAACAGTTTTGAGATTATGGGGAAATTATTGGACCAAAAATGCGGACAACAGTTCACATTCGACACATTTGTTGATAACGAAATCAGAAAATACTCTAGATACATTCAGTAACATAAGAATATTCCTGTAAAATGTAGGGTAGGTGAAACATAAGAAAATAAGGGTTTGAGTGAGAGTACTAACTGGTGTCTCCCAAGTGGCCACACACCTCAAGTGTGCACAATTCCTAAGTAATTTCAATCCACTTTTATGACTTGAGTCTTCAACTGTTGTGCTTTTTTGAACTCTCCTAGCTGTGCGGTTGAAATAGAGCAAGCACACATGCAATTGTTTTGTTTGGGCAACAACCCTGCATCCCCGTCATCACACAATTACTGTTATTTTCGCAATCTAAAAACGGTGCATTATAAATCCAGTCTGGGACAGGTGGGCATCATGAAAGCTTGTTCTATTGCCAACATTACCAATAAATGTATAAAATACAATATTACAGTGTTACATGCCGACTAGACTGGACACGTTGCGCGCGCGAGTGTCGCAAAATACATTTAGGAATCCATGTTATTTAATTTTTGCACCCACTACTCGCGCGCCAACAAGCATCTGCGATGCCAAGGGCTAAAATAGAAGTCATTCCTATTTGACGCAGAACGCGCTGCAAGTGCTGCCTCTCCCATCTCCTCATTGGTTTATAGAAGCGGGTACCCACGTGCCATCTCATTGGTTATACCCACGTGGGGTGATTGAAAGACTAAATGTTTTGCCTGTTGTCATGGTTATACTATGAAAGTGTAGATGCCAATCACCATAGGTTCAAATATGAAAAAGCCTGGGAGGAGAGATGGCTGTTTTATGTGTAGATCAATTGTCGGAGTAGCGGACTTGTACATTTCAGGTAAATTAACAACTCAATGTTTATATCCCAGGACAAATGAGCTAGCAACAGCAAGCTAGCTAAATAGGACAAATTAGCCGGCAAGTGCAAGTTAACTAGCTAAATTGCCATACATGATTAGATGCTTTTCGACCTGTCCCCAAATTAATGTCATTGGTTCAGAGTTTGTTTTGATATTTTAACCTGCGTGTCGTGATCATGTTTGGTGTGGGGGGACATAATAAATGTATGCACAGGAGTCGTGAGCCGTGTTCAGAACAACCCAGGGCCATAATATAATAATATATGCCATTTAGCAGAGGCTTTTATCCAAAGCGACTTACAGTCATGTGTGCATACTGTCCATCCGTTCAGAGTTACTGGGTTAAAGTTCATGTTTAGGGATAGTATCCCTGATTTCTGGATCCACTCATTTGCCTTTCACCTTTGAAACCCTCTCCTTTCGCTTCTTCACGTGTTTTGGGACTGGTTTGCCATTTTGTTATTTTCCTAAAATGCCTAAACAAGTTTGAATATAGCTAGAATATTAGATTAAAGATGTGTGATTTAAGGTAACCCAAGTTCAGCCTGGAAGAAATCCAAATATTTTTGGACATTTGCATGATAAATACTTAACATTTTTCAAATTAGTTTAATTTCGTATAGACCATGTTATAACCTAAGAAAGTAGAGGCCAGTCCTATTAAAATGTATTCAGATTACAGTCACAATATCCACTGGAGGTCAATTTTGTATTTTCATTTCATCCAAAGTGATACTCATCCCTCCAATGCAATAACATAAAAGGTTTGTTAAATAGCAGTTAAATATTGCAAGATTAATTGACAAACGCATGCTTGTCGTTAACAGTCACAACCCTAATGGAAACGTACCTTCTTGGCGATCTGCTCGTTCCTTGCATCAGATTGGCTCTGGACTTGAGGGCAGCATGCAGCCTGGGAGACGGGGTTGCCTGTCAGGCGTTGTTCATGGCTTAAATGTCCCACGAGCACTGCAGGCCAGGTTCTTCTGTGCATGCTCAGGCGCACAAGCTCCCTCAACATTAACTTCTTATGGCTGCAGGGGCAGTTGAGGAGCTTGGATGAATAAGGTGCCAAGAGTAAACGGCCTGCTCCTCAGTCCCAGTTGCTAATATATGCATATTATTAGTACATCTGGATAGAAAACACTGAAGTTTCTAAAACTGTTTGAATGATGTCAGTGAGTATAACAGAACTCATATGGCAGGCAAAAACCAAACAGGAAGTGGGAAATCTGAGGTTTGTAGTTTTTGAACTCAGCACCATCGAATACACAGTGGGATATTGGTTGTTGCACTTCCTAGGCCTTCTACTAGATGTCAACCGTCTTTTAGAAAATTGAATGAGGCTTCTACTGTGATGTGGGGCCAGATGAGAGCTCTTTGAGTCAGTGGTCAGGCAGAGAGCCAGGTCCTGGTCACGCGCATTTCACATGAGACCGACCTGCATTCCATGGCTTTTCTACAGACAATGGAATTCTCCTGTTGGAACATTATTGAAGATTAATGATAAAAACATCCTAAAGATTGATTCTATACTTAGTTTGAAATGTTTGTACGACCTGTAATATAACTTTTTGAACTATTTGTCCGACTGGACCTGCACGAGCCTTTGGATTATTGTACTAAATGCCCTAACAAAAGTAGCTACTTGGACATAAATAATGGACATTATCGAACAAATCAAACATTTGTGGAATTAGGATTCCTGGGAGTGCATTCTGATGAAGATCAAAGGTAAGGGAATATTTATAATGTTCTGATTTATGTTGAATCCAACATGGCGGATAATTATTTTTCTTTTCTTAGGGCCATTCTCAGATTGCATGGTTTGCTTTTTCCGAAATCTGACACAGAGGTTGCATTGAGAGGTATATCTATAATTCCATGTGTAACACTTGTATTTATCAATATTTATGAGTATTTCTGTAAAATTGATGTGGCTATTCAAAATCACTGGATGTTTTTGGAACTAGTGAACGTAACACGCCAATGTAAACTCAGATTTTTTTAACATAAATATGAACTTTATCAAACAAAACATACATCTATTGTGTAACATGAAGTCCTATGAGTGTCATCTGATGAAGATCAAAGGTTAGTGATTCATTTCTCTATTTGTGCTTTTTGTGACTCTTCTTTGGCTGGAAAAATGAGTTTTTTTTGTGGCTTGGTGGTGACCTAACATAATCATTTGTGGTGCTTTCGCTGTAAAGCCTATTTGAAATTGGACACTGGTGGGATTAACAACAATATTACCTTTAAAACAGTATAAGATACATGTATATTTGAGGAATTTTAATTATGAGATTTCTGTTTTAAATTTGGCGACCTGCACTTTCACTGGCTGTTGTCATATCGATCCTGTTAACGAGATTGCAGCCCCAAGTTTTAACAAGACCGAGAAACCCGACATGCTCGAAGGTTTCCGTTTTGGAGGTCTCTCGGTTGGCCGGGCACGGTGGCGTGTGCCCTGTAATCCAAGTCACTGGCAGGCTGAGGTTGGTTTTAGTCTATTCAGATGTGGGTCGAAGTTCCAGAGTTTAGAATGTTGAGATGTGGGTAGAGGTTATGTTAGAATTTAGACGAGTATCGTATCAAATAATGTAATGCAGATCGGCTGTGAATGGCCTCACACACCAGTACGATAGGTGGTGGTGTATGCACCTAAAAATTGGATGCGCTCAGACAACCAAATCCCAAAGAAGAACTCACTCATTGCTCACATGGAGCACTCCAAACATAAGACTATGAAAAAAATGCCATAACTCAAATGGTTATGAAATAAACCAAAACTTGTTTTTCAAGTTGTGAATTCTGCAAAAAAACATTTCCACCCCGAAACAGAACAGTAATAGAGTTGAGTCTAAAGAGTCTACCGTGCCGGAAACAACTTCAGCATACATTTTCAGGTCCCAGGTTCACTCAAACATCTTTATTTTTTACTCTTGACAGTTGCAGCTGATTTCGGGATTGTATATTGATTCATGAAATAGTTCTCATCTTATGTATTCGATTGCCTCCGAATTGTTTGATCGAACTTTTTGCCACAAGCTCCTGATATCAGAGCATAAAAACTACAGTTCGTCGTGAATTAGTCCAGGGTGCATGAGCGCCCAGCTATATCCTGTCGCTGGCTAAAGGGCAAGCTCATTGCCAAACTACTTAAATACTGCACCCTCAACTTCAAAACTCCTTTGCTCTTTATACAATCATGTAACTAAGAAATTCACTGTAAATAAACTTGAAAATTAGTTATTGTTTTGTTGAAGTCATGACTAGTTCCAGCAATATGTAGTGGCATAAAACAACGGTGGCGAAGGATATAGTTGCTACTTAACGCGGATCCATGTTCAGTTTTGAGATCTCCTACTGGCGTAGGGTTAGCTGGACGTTTCTAACTGGTTTTGGAACCGTGAAAACGGGCCGCCTCTCCCCGCTTGGCTGGATGGGATATGTAGTGATTTTGCCAACACAGCCAGAAGCAGTAACTTCTCCCTTGTTTAATGTTTCTCTCATGCAGAAAGCTGTTGATGTTGGTTGTTCAGTCAGCAGCCAGCTTCCTTTCAACATGTCTATCCAGAGCCCCAAACACCAGTGAGCCAAGCCCTGCTGCTGCCCAAAGACATCTACTCACTACTGAAGGAACTGAGGTAAGTTCACATTCTGTAAAGGCAGTATTTATAATTCAATTTTGGTGAGACAAAAAAGTTGTCCGAAAAGGGAGAACAGTACCGATAGTACAATGAGTGCAAATTTATACAGTTGACCCCTAAAACACCATCTTAATTATCTGATTTAGTTAAGACATTTAGCAAAGTCCCAGGTCATCATTGACAGCGTCCTACAGAGTTCGAAACCTGCAAAGCCGCAGTCTAGGGACAGCAGTCTACGACTTGATAACATTTGTGGTCTCTGAATAAAGCTAGTCTCTGAATTAAGCTTGTCAACTGTATTGCACCAAAAATTGCTCTCCTTTGGTTTTGTTCAGTGTTTGGAAATTCACTTATATGAAATATATTTTTCAAAAACAAAGTCTTAAATATATACTCATTTACTCTGGTCTTCTTAGGCGGTACTTTGACGAGTCCAAATTCACATGCTGGCCGTCTCTGATTGCGCACAGCTTTAGGGACAGTCTCGTTTCCTGGAGACACAGAACGCAGGTTCCACAAGGGAGGCAAGAACTTTTATAATCTGATACTCTTCAAACACCTGCTGCACATGGGAACAGGCTCCCACGATGACTTGTTTTCAGATTTGTTTTATACGTTTGGAGAAGGTATTGTACAAAACAGTTCACAAAATGGAGTCCTCCATTTTTTTTTACATTTAAAAAGACTTACTTAATCTTTTTCCTCTCATCTTGAATAAAACAATTGAGTCCCACTGAAATACTCATAGTATAATATACATTTTAGGAAACAAGACCACTGCAGACACCAACACTAGAGTAAATTAAATTAAGGGATTAAATTGAATTTCAATTGAGTAGAGAATTGCTTGGTATGTTTATGGTAGATATGTCCTGAAAAGACTGACCCCAACTCAAGACTACCACACAATAAAAGGGATTAACAAGTTCTAACAGTTTATTTTCATAGCGAGTATAGATTTCAGCATCTATATAAAAACAACTGTACAGATAGTAATTATACTTACTGTACAACAAAATAGGTCCCTTGTACTGTATGCAAAAATACTGTACCAGGATTTCAGTCTAAAGGCAGTTCACACAGTACATACTGTAGTTCTTCAGCCTGAAAAATTGGAAGGGTGAGGGTTATACAATTCAGACTTAAGTCAAATATTTTGCTGCTGTACCAAAATAGGGTCAATTTCAACAGAGTGAATTCTGTGTGACTAGACAAGCCTCTTGGCATCATGCTGTGTTAACATAAGACACATTGTTTAAATAATCTCTTGCACTTTTTGTCAACAAGAAAAATGCTTAAAACATTGGGTTGAGGAGGTGCAGTATGGGTGATCTTATGTATACATTAACTAAGCTACTCTGGTCCAAGTGTTAAATGGCTGCTAATATTTCTAATCAGCCTTCAGTGATACAAATGTTTAATAAAACAAGGAGATATGACATGCTTATCAGGCACAATATTTGGGGGCAGATTGCATCTTTCCTGGAGAGGGTATAGGTCAAAAACAAAAAAACAAGTCTCTTTAAACGTTATCCAGCCCTTAATCTGTAATGTGAATGAAATGTGCAGTGGTAACAATCGGATACCTCTACAGTGCATTCGGAAAGTATTCAGACCCCTTGACTTTCTCCACATTTTGTTACTTTACAGCCTTATTCTCAAATTGATGAAATACATTGTTTTTCCTCAATCTACACACAATACCCCATAATGAGACAAAGCAAAAACTGGTTTTTAGAAATGTTTGCAAAGGACAAATATTCAGACCCTTTGCTATGAGACTCAAAATTGAGCACAGGTGCATCCTGTTTCCATTGATCATCCTTGAGAAGTTTCTACAACTTGATTGGTGCCCACCTGTAGTAAATTCAATTGATTCGACATGATTTGGAAAGGCACACACCTCTCTATATAAGGTCCCACAGTTGACAGTGCATGTCAGCGCAAAAACCAAGCCATGAGGTCAAAGGAATGGTCCGTAGAGGCCAGAGACGGGAAGGATTGTGTCAAGGAAAAGATCTGTGGAAGGGTACCAAAAAATGTTTGCAGCATTGAATGTCCACAAGAACACAGTGGCCTCAATAATTCTTAAATGAAGTTTGTAACCACCAAGACTCTTCCTAAAGCTGAAAAACATTCCCACAGCATGATGCTGCCACCACTATGCTTCACCGTAGGGATGGTGCATTCAGGCCAAAGTATTCATTCTTGGTTTCATCAGACCACAGAATCTGATATTTATCACGATCAGAGTCCTTTAAGTGCCTTTTGGCAAACTCCAAGTGGGCTGTTGTGCCTTTTACTGAGTGGTTCTGTCGGGCCACTATCATAAAGGCCTGATTGGTGGAGTGCTGCTGAGATGGTTGTCGTTCTGGAAGATCTTCCCATCTCCACAGAGGAACTCTGGAGCTCTGTCAGTGACCAGAAGGTTCACCTTCTAACAGGACAAACACCTTAAGCACCCAGCCAAGACAACGCAGGAGTGGCTTCATGACAAGTCTCAATGTCCTGGAGTGGCCCGGACTTGAACATCTCTAGAGAGACCTGAAAATGGTTGTGCATCAACACTCCCCATCCAACCTGACAGAGCTTGAGGATCTGCAGAGAAGAATGGGAGAAACTCCCCAAATACAGGTGTGCCTGTATTTGGGAGGTGACCAAGCTAGTAGCGTCAGAACCAAGAAGACTCAAGGTTGTAAACGCTGCCAAAGGTGCTTCAACACTCTGAATACTTATGTAAATGTGAATTGTTTATTTGTAATAAATTAAGAAATTCTAAACCTGTTTTTGCTTTTTCATTATGAGGTGTGTAGATTGGGGGTGGGGACTATTATATACATTTTAGAACAAGGCTGTAATGTAACACATGTGGAGAAAGTCCAGGTCTGATTACTTTCAGAGTGCACAGTATGTATGAATGCCAAAACTGAATTCTGATGTGGATAGTGAGACTGACCCAAGAAGATATATTTTTTTTAAATGTGAAGTAACAGCAATTACAAACCATGAGCAATGACTCAAAAACAAAACTACTTCGTCCAAACCAGCTGCACTTTAAATATTTAAATACTTCATATACTTTCAGACAATATAAATAATTACATTTTCCACCATTTTAAAATCAGTACCATGAATATTAACTGTCCAAAAGGCTCACATGCCAAGACATGTTTAACGAATACATCAGGGTAAGCATGTGCCTGATGTATTTATGGTACTATATTCATGGTACTGAGAAATGACATGTTTTCCCTGATGTATTTATTAAACATGTCTTGGCATGTGCCTTTTTTTGGGATAGTTTCCATAAACTATCACATCACACTGCATTGGCCCGATTTCACTGCAATAACATTACAGGCTATTCTCACTGATAATCGCGTCAGATCAGAACCCACAATTTGTGAAGTCATGGCAAAAATAAGTAAAGGACAAGGCACTGCTTTGGAGTTTAGCTAGAGCCTTAATGTGTACCCTAGCCTCATCACAACTGCATACAAATATTGCATTAGAATCTTGTAATTGTCTCTCCCTTGCGGGCATGTTTCATGGGAAGGAATCATTCAGAAGCTGCAGAATATTTAATTATAATATTCTAATAAGTCTTAACTTAAAAACAAAATAATTTACCATAGAAACTGTTTGGTAGCACATACCGTCCCCAAAGCCAAATAAGATAAATAAAAAGACTACCTGCGTGAAATATCCAGAGACTATATAGACAAACCTAAATACAGTCGAGAGCTTCGTCTGAGACAGACTTTGGACCGGATTCAATTAAAAGGCGCGTTGTTAAGGCACTACACTGTTGACAAACTTCCCTGACATTCCAAGATCTCACGTGTAAATTACCTTCAAAAGTGAAGTGATCTATGCTTATCAACAACGGGCCTTTGATTGAATCCTAGGAGCTATTCAACTTAATAGCAATAAGTCCTGTTTTGTATGGAAAGTCTTACAGGTGTTGTACAGAAAAAGTTAATGTAGAGAATCCAATAAGCCACCAATCCACTGGGCTACACTGTTTTCCCAAGAGTTAGTTCCAACACAGCTTAAATCGAGTTCAGAGCATCACATCTTAGTGCAAAGCTCCACAATGGAAGTCGCTTGGGTTTTTGTTGAATGTTTACATTTGCTCTTTCGTTACGTCATAAATGCTGATCCATGTTGATACAACATCCAACCCAAATCAATCCCGAGCTGAGTAGGACAGAAACCCTGCTATGTAAGACACCTTGTGTATTCAATGCCTTCTCCTCCTCCAATCCCTTCTCAGGATGCTAGGAAGGCGGGATTTAAAGGTCTAGCAGGAACGTCTACAAATATTATTTTTAGCTGGTCCCCTTCAATGTGTGCACATACAGTTCATTACATACAGTTCCTTCTGAAAATATTCAGACCCCTTGACTTTCCACATTTTGTTACAGCCTTCTAAAAATGGATTAAATAAAATGTTTCTCAGCAATCGACAATACCCCATAATGACGAAGCAAAAACAGGTTTAGAAATGTTTAAATTTATTCAAAATAAAAATCTGATTATTTACATAAGTATTTAGACCCTTTGCTATGAGACTCGAAATTGAGCTCAGGTGCATCCTGTTTCCATTGATCATCCTTGATGTTTCTACAACTTGGGAGTCCACCGGTTGTAAGTTCACTCGATTGGACATGATTTGGAAAGGCACACCCGTCTATATAAAAGGTCCTACAGTTGACAGTGCATGTCAGCGCAAAAGCCAAGCCATGAGGTCGAAGGAATTGTCTGTTGAGCTCAGAGACAGGATTGTGTCTAGGCACAGATTTGGGGATGGGTACCAAAACATTTCTGCAGCATTTAAAAAAAAAAAAAATGTAGCTAGGCAAGTCAGTTAAGAATACATTCTTATTTACAATGTCCGCCTACCCCGGCCAAACCTGGACCAATTGTGCGCTGCCCTATCCCAATCACAGCCGGTTGTGATATAGCCTGGAATCAAACCAGGGTCTGTAGTGACGCCTCTAGCTCGGAGAAGCAGAGAACCCATTGAAGGTCCAAGAACACAGTGGCCGCCATCATTCTTAAAATGGAAGAAGTTTAGAACCACCAAGACTCTTCCTAGAACACAGTGGCCGCCATCATTCTTAAAATGGAAGAAGTTTAGAACCACCAAGACTCTTCCTAGAACACAGTGGCCGCCATCATTCTTAAAATGGAAGAAGTTTAGAACCACCAAGACTCTTTCTAAAGCTGGCCGCCCGGCCAACCTGAGCAATCGGGAGAGAAGGGCCTTGGTCAGGGAGGTGACCAAGAACACAATGTTCACTGACAGAGCTCCACAGTTCCTCTGTGAAACTGGGAGAACCTTTCAGAAGGACAGCCATCACTGCACTACTCCACCAATCAGACCTTTATGGTAGAGTGGCCAGACAGAAGCCACTCCTCAGTGAAAGGCACACGACAGCCTGCTATGGAGTTTGCTAAAAAGGCACCTAGACTCTCAGACCATGAAAAACAATATTCTCTGGTCTGAATTCCAAACATCACATCTGGAAGAAACCTGGCACCATCCCTATGGTAAAGCATGGTGGTGGCAGCATCATGCTGTGGGGATGTTTTTCCACGGCAGGAACTGGGAGATCAGTCAGGATCGAGGGAAATATTGACAGAGCAAAGTACAGCAGGATCCTCAATGAAAACTTGCTCCAGAGAAGACTCAAGGGTGTAATCGCTGCCAAACGTGCTTCAACAAAATAGAGTAAAGGGTCTGAATACGTAAATGGGATATTTCAGTAGTTTATTTGTAATAAATGTGCAAAAATTTCTAAACTAGTTTTTGCTTTGTCATTATGGGGTATTGTTTGTAGATTGAGGATTCATTTTTTTATCAATGTATTTTAGAATAAGGTTGTAACGTAACAAAACGTGGAAAAGGTCAAGGGGTCTGAATACTTTCCAAATGCACTGTACTCTCATACATGCAACAGGGATGGTGGGATATTGAGAGGCTACAGATTGAACGCCATGCACTGCTAGTGCCATGTTTTTCTGGTTATTTGGGAACGTAGGGGGATACATGCTTTCCTTAAAACTCATCAATCTTCTTCTGCAGGTATTTGAGGATGGAGTCCACCCCTTGCGAAGAGCCCCACACTCTCTTCAGCGCCTCGCACTCACGTTCATTGGCCTGCTCCAGGGCGGCCCGGTTTGTGTTTCGCACCAGTGCTTTGGACTCCCGCAGGACCTACAGTGCAACAAACAGAGCCCCCCCCCACCCGGCAAAAAAAAGCGAAAGGAATATGACTTATGGATATGGATATTGGCATAGATTTGTTTAACATTTAACTCTGGGACATGACACAAGATTCAGGAGAAATTCCATAACATCCAGATATTGGTGACATGATCTCAATTTAATGTATTGCTAAAAGCATTATATTAATTTAAAAACACACTCTTGGTTAGGGCCAGGATGATACCAGTATCGCAATACTCATTTGTATCATGGCAAGGAAACAAAACAAAGCATATTTAACTTCTTTAGGAAAACAGGCCTAATGTTGGAAACAAATCATTATGTTGTCATCCAGTCACATTTATTTATTTTCCAAGTTTGACACACAATATTTTACATACGGAAGGTTTTTAAAAGAGTTTGGACTGTGTTTTGTTGATTTTTTTTTGCCATGGACAAAATTGTGATACTGGTATCCCGGGAGACTAAAATATAACAATTCAAGCGAACACTACAGCTAAGAGAGTGTGTGTGTGTGTGTGTGTGCAGTGCAGTGCATTTGGAAACTATTCAGACCCCTTGTTACGTTAGCCTTATTCTAAAATCGATTAAATAATAAAAATCCTCAATCTACACACAAAATACCCCATAATGACAAAAGCAAAAATAAATGTATACAGAAATACCTTAATTACATAAGTATTCAAACCCTTTGCTATTAGAATCCAAATTGAGCTCAGGTGCATCCAACTTCCTTTGATCATCCTTGACGTCCCGACAACTTTGAGTCCACCTGTGGCCAATTAATTTGATAGGACATGATTTAGAAAGACACCTGTCTATATAAGGTCCCACAGTTGACAGTGCATGTCAGAGCAAAAACCAAGTCATGAGGTCGAAGGAATTGTCCTTAGAGACAGGATTGTTGTCGAGGCACGGATCTGTCTGCAGCATTGAAGGTCCCCAAGAACACATTCTTAAATGGAAGTTTGGAACCTAAAGGCTCGTTCTAGAGCTGGCTGTACGGCCAAACTGAGCAATTGGGAGAGAAGGGCCTTAGTCAGGGAGGTGACCAAGAACCTGATGGTCACCGACAGAGCTCCAGAGTTTCCTCCAGAAGGACAACCATCTCTGCAGCACTCCACCAATCAGGCCTTTATGGTAGAGTGGCCAGATAGAAGACAATTCTCAGTAAAAGGCATGACAGACCGCTTGGAGCTTACCAAAAGGCACCTAAAAGACTCAAGACCATGAGAAACAAGATTCTCTGGTCTGATGAAACCAAGATTGAATGCCAAGCATCTGGAGGAAACCTGGCGGTGGCAGCATCATGCTGTGGGGATGTTCTTCAGCGGCAGGGACTGGGAGGAGAGTCAGGATCAAGGGAAAGATGAATGGAGCAAAGTACACAAATCCTTGATGAAAACCTGCTCAGGTCCTCAGACTGGGGCAAAGATTCGCCTTACAACAGGACAAACACCCTAAGCACACAGTCAAGACAACGCAGGAGTGGCTTCGGGACAAACCTCTGAGCCCGAGCCCGGACTTGAACCCGATCTAACATATTATGAGAGACCTAAAAATAGCTGTGCGGCGACGATCCCCATCGAGCTTGAGAGAATCATGGGAGAAACTCCCCCAATACAGGTGGCCAAGCTTATAGCGTCATACCCAAGAAGGCTTGAGGCTGTAATCGCTGACAAAGGTGCTTCAACAAAATACTGAGTAAAGGGTCTGAATACTTATGTAAATGTGATCATTTAAAAACAAAAACAAAACTTTATTTGCAAAAATAACTGTTTTTCATTATGGGGTATTGTTTGTTACAGGGAATTTAAAAAATATATTGATTTTAGAATAAAACTAACGTAACAATGTGTGGTCTGAATTCTTTCCGAAGGCACTGTAAATGAGTGTTGGTGGGAAAATGTTTTTTTGATGAGACAAAAAAAGCAAGAGAACAAAAGACCGAAGTGAGGGAGAGGGGCAGGGTCGTACTGTGTGGAAAAGAGACGCCACAAAATATAAAAAGTCAAAATAAAATGAAAAGCATGACTTACAACTGAATTACAAGTGACTAGCTCCCTAATGCGAACCATCACCTCCTGAGTGAAAGTCCCGGGCCACAGCACCTGGGACACAAGGCCTTTAGCACAGGCCTCCTGGGCTGTCAGCTTCCGCCCACTCAGCAACATCTCATTGGCCTGGGAGAAGAGGGGAGGGAGGACGAGGTGAGGTTAACCAGGAAAAGGTACTGGTATGGTAATAGTATTAATAGTTGTCTTTTTTTAAACAATAAAAACATTTTAAAAGGAGTGGGGCTGTCCCACTCCATTCTTATTTTTGTATTGGACAGGATATTCCCCATCGCAGGAAAACCAGCCCAGTGAGTGCTACACTTAAATAGTTCCCTGGACTACTCCCCCTCGGAGGAGGATTTTCAGACAATGCTGTATGAACTCACCGAGGCCACGCCCATGATGCGAGGGAAGGTGAGGGAGGCGCAAGCGTCGGGTGTCTGTCCGTAGGTGGTATAGGGCGTCTGAAACCAGGATTTCTCGTTGGCCCAGACCACGTCACACAGCGGGAGGATAGAGGCTCCGAGGCCCACCGCCGGTCCATTCACGGCTACGATGATGGGCTTCTTGAATTGGATGAATGTGTTCACGAATGTCCTGAGGATGGAGATGACAGACTGTCTGCATAACAGTCTTCTGTGGCATCATTACAAAGACTAAACTAAATCAAAACAAAGTGGCGCACACTCCATATACAGTGTAGAAGTTTACATACACCTTAACCAAACACATTCAAACTCAAGTTTCACAATTCCTGACATTTAATCCTAGTAAAAATTCCCTGTCTTAGGATCACCACTTTATTTTAAGAAGGTGAAATGTCAGAATAATAAGACAGAATGGTTTATTTCAGATTTTATTTCTTTCATTCACATTCTGGGTCAGAAGATTACATACACTCAATTAATATTTGGTAGCATTGCCATTCAATTGTTTAACTTGGGTCAAACATTTCTGGTAGCCTTCCACAAGCTTCCCACAATAAATTGGGTGATTTTTGGCCCATTCCTCCTGACAGAGCTGGTGTAACTGAGTCAGGTTTGTAGGCCTCCTTGCTTAAACACACCTTTTCAGTTCTGCACACAAATTTTCTATAGGATTGAGGTCAGGGTTGTGTGATGGCCACTCAAATACCTTGACTTTGTTATCCTTAAGCCATTTTGCCACAACTTTGAAAGTTTGATTGGGGTCATTGTCCATATGGAAACACATTTGCTTCCAAGCTTTTAATTCTTGACTGAGGTCATGACACATCGATGGCTCTGAACGAACTTTATTTAACTCTTTGCAAACTGGAAACCATTTATCCGGAGGCTGCATTCATTGTAGCTGGGGATTTTAACAAAGCTAATCTGAAAACAAGACTCCCTAAATTTTATCAGCATATCTATTGCGCAACCAGGGGTGGTAAAACCTTGGATCATTGTTACTCTAACTTCCGCGACGCATATAAGGCCCTGCCCCGCCCCCCTTTCGGGAAAGCTGACCACGACTCCATTTTGCTGATCCCTGCCTACAGGCAGAAATTAAAACAAGAGGCCCCCACGCTGAGGTCTGTCCAACGCTGGTCAGACCAAGCTGACTCTACACTCCAAGACTGCTTCCATCACGTGGACTGGGACATGTTTCGTATTGCGTCAGATGGAAATATTGACGAATACGCTGATTCGGTGTGCGAGTTCATTAGAACGTGCGTTGAAGATGTCGTTCCCATAGCAACGATAAAAACATTCCCTAACCAGAAACCGTGGATTGATGGCAGCATTCGCGTGAAACTGAAAGCGCGAACCACTGCTTTTAATCAGGGCAAGGTGTCTGGCAACATGACTGAATACAAACAGTGCAGCTATTCCCTCCGCAAGGCTATTAAACAAGCTAAGCGTCAGTACAGAGACAAAGTGGAATCTCAATTCAATGGCTCAGACACAAGAGGCATGTGGCAGGGTCTACAGTCAATCACGGACTACAAGATGAAATCCAGCCCAGTCACGGACCAGGATGTCTTGCTCCCAGGCAGACTAAATAACTTTTTTGCCCGCTTTGAGGTCAATACAGTGCCACTGACACGGCCTGCAACGGAAACATGCACACTGCCCTAACCCACCTGGACAAGAGGAATACCTATGTGAGAATGCTGTTCATCGACTACAGCTCGGCATTCAACACCATAGTACCCTCCAAGCTCATCATCAAGCTCGAGACCCTGGGTCTCGACCCCGCCCTGTGCAACTGGGTACTGGACTTCCTGACGGGCCACCCACAGGTGGTGAGGGTAGGCAACAACATCTCCTCCCCACTGATCCTCAACACGGGGGCCCCACAAGGGTGCGTTCTGAGCCCTCTCCTGTACTCCCTTGTTCACCCACGACTGCGTGGCCACGCACGCCTCCAACTCAATCATCAAGTTTGCGGACAACACAACAGTGGTAGGCTTGATTACCAACAACGACAAGACGGCCTACAGGGAGGAGGTGAGGGCCCTCGGAGTGTGGTGTCAGGAAAATAACCTCACACTCAACGTCAACAAAACTAAGGAGATGATTGTGGACTTCAGGAAACAGCAGAGGGAACACCCCCCTATCCACATTGATGGAACAGTAGTGGAGAGGGTAGCTAGTTTTAAGTTCCTCGGCATACACATCACAGACAAACTGAATTGGTCCACTCACACTGACAGCGTCGTGAAGAAGGCGCAGCAGCGCCTATTCAACCTCAGGAGGCTGAAGAAATTCGGCTTGTCACCAAAAGCACTCAAACTTCTACAGATGCACAATCGAGAGCATCCTGGCGGGTTGTATCACCGCCTGGTACGACAACTGCTCCGCCCTCAACCGTAAGGCTCTCCAGAGGGTAGTGAGGACTGCACAACGCATCACCGGGGGCAAACTACCTGACCTCCAGGACACCTACACCACCCGTTGTTACAGGAAGGCCATAAAGATCATCAAGGACATCAACCACCCGAACCACTGCCTGTTCACCCCGCTATCATCCAGAAGGCGAGGTCAGTACAGGTGCGTCAAAGCTGGGACCGAGAGACTGAAAAACAGCTTCTATCTCAAGGCCATCAGACTGTTAAACAGCCACCACTAACATTGAGTGGCTGCTGCCAACACACTGTCATTGACACTGACCCAACTCCAGCCATTTTAATAATGGGAATTGATGGGAAATGTAAATATATCACTAGCCACTTTAAACAATGCTACCTTATATAATGTTACTTACCCTACATTATTCATCTCATATGCATATGTATATACTGTACTCTACATCAGACTGCATCCTTATGTAATACATGTATCACTAGCCACTTTAACTATGCCACTTTGTTTACTTTGTCTACACACTCATTTCATATGTATATACTGTACTCGATACCATCTACTGTATGCTGCTCTGTACCATCACTCATTCATATATCCTTATGTACATGTTCCTTATCCCCTTACACTGTGTATAAGACAGTAGTTTTGGAATTGTTAGTTAGATTACTTGTTAGATTACTTATCACTGCATTGTCGGAACTAGAAGCACAAGCATTTCGCTACACTCGCATTAAACATCTGCTAACCATGTGTATGTGACAAATAAAATTTGATTTGGTCTGATTTGCTTCACTATATCCACATAATTTAATCTATTTTGTAAGTGCACCAGTCCCTCCTGCAGCAAAGCACCCCCATAACATGATGCTGCCACCCCCGTGCTTCACGGTCGGTTGGGATGGTGTTCTTAGGCTTGCAAGCCCCCCCCTCCCTTTACCTCCATACATGACGATGGTCATAATGGCCAAACAGTTTTGTTTCATCGGACCAGAGGACATTTCTACAAAAAGTACGATCATTGTCCCCATGTGCAGTTGCAAACCTTAGTCTGGCTTTTTTATGGCGGTTTTGGAGCAGTGGCTTCTTCCTTGCTGATAGATGTCGATATAGGACTCGTTTTACTGTGGATATAGATAATTTTGTGCCCGTTTCCTCCATCTTCACAAGGTCCTTTGCGGTTGTTCTTTTCGTACTAAAGTAGTTCATCTCTAGGAGACAGAACAGAACGCGTGTCCTTCCTGAGCGGTACGACGGCTGTGTGGTCCTATGGTGTTTATGCGTGCGTACTATTGTTTGTACAGAGGAACGTGGTACCTTCAGGCATTTGGAAATTGCTCCCAAGGGTGAACCAGACTTGTGGAGGTCTACAATTCTTTTTCTGAGGTCTTGGATATCTTTTGAATTCCTCATGATGTCAAGCAAAGAGGCACTGAGCTTGAAGGTAGGCCTTGAAATACATCCACAGATATACCTCCAATTGACTCAAATGATGTCAATTAGCCTATCAGAAGCTTCTAAAGCCATGACAATTTGTGACGGCCCTGAATTTTTCTGAACCGTCTCAGTGCAGCTCCTTCCAATAGGGCGCTTTCCCTTTAATTCCCAATTAAATAGCCAGTATCAGCTGCGCAAAAGTGGGGTTGTGATGGAGACGTGCATGAGGATGTGTTCAACCCTCAGTTCCGAAGCTTCTCTATTCCGTTTGTTTTGTTGCCGTTAAACGTGTGTTTTGTAGCCTAAGAGAGTTTACCCAGGATCGGATCCACTCTTTGCGTCCCTGGACTACACCTCTCCGTTCTTCGTGGCCTTTCTCCGCTGGAGATCTATTGGCGGATTGGATTGTCTGACTGACCGACTGACTACCACCTTTTTGTATACGGTATTTCATTTGTTTGGATGTGATGTATACTGTGATTTGTGTAGTTAGTGGTAGTTGAGGACTTAATTAAGAGTTGATCTGCTTTAAGGTTCTGTGGTAAAGTAATTGTTATATTGATTGTATGTTTAATACTGGGTTTACGCTACACGGAACGAACGGACAAACATCGCGTGACAAAAGTCACTTGAGTTCACTGAACTCCTTTACCGGGCAGGACTCTTTTTAGGCCCGAGGTACAGGACATTTCTGGAGGAACCAGAACTCATTGTGATATTATTATATATGTGTGTAATCATTGTTGTTGCTAATACAACCCACGCAACATAATATAATTGTTTTTGAAGTTCTTTTCAATGTTTTAAGGGTTTATGAAAAGTTTATTTCCATCCTGACTTTTACATACGTCCTTTGTATTGGTGTAGACTTGACGGACCAGATGGGACTCATTCCCACCCAAACTAAAAGGAGAAACTAATGTTTTCTCTGGTAGGCACAACCTACCTGGCACCCCTATAAATAATAACCTCAAGTCAAAACCGTTACAAATTTTCTGGAATTCTCCAAGCTGTTTAAAGGCACAGTCAACTTCTGACCCACTGGAATTGTGATACATTGAATTATAAGTGAAATAATCTGTCTGTAAACAATTGTTGGAAAAATAACTTGTGTCATGCACGAAGTAGATGTCCTAACAGACTTGCCAAAACTATAGTTTGTTTTCAAGACATTTGTGAAGTGGTTGAAAAACAAGTTTTAATGATTCCAACCTAAGTGTATGTAAACTCCCAACTTCAACTGTATAAACTCCCAGTAATTTCATTCGGCATCACAATGCCTTATGTTTTTCATTACAAAGTCTGCCCCTACAACACACAGCTAACGTTCTACTCATCATTTGTTCCACCTGTTCAAAATAACCGATGATTCGAGACAATGGTCTACAAATCTGTCACTTGCACCGATCTGAAAGAACTGAAATCAACCATTCCACCATTTTGTTTTCTCCAATCAGTGCAGATGATGTAAGAGGGACAAGGACAGGACACATTTTTGGACAATTGAGAAAGGGCCAAGGTGAGCCTTCAAACATCAGGAAGGGACAGAGTTTTTTTGCTTTAATTTATTTTCTTTTTTCTTCTGAAAACAATCCACATACAAAATAGAAAACAAAAGTACACCCTTCTGACCTACCTAATGGTCTCAGCCATCTTGATGCTCTCCTTCTTGCGGTCGTCGGTGAGCAGTCTAATGAAGTAGATGAAGTCCAGGCCGAAGCAGAAGATGCTACCCACGGCGCTCAGCAGGACCAGCTTGCTGTCGTCTGCCGCCGCCGTGGCCATGGCACTCTGCATCTCCTTCATCACCTGAGGCAGCCATGAGGGAGACAATTATTATAGGCCAATTACCTAGACACAGATGAAGCCTAGTCTGAGATTAAGAAACACTTTAGATGGAGTTAATATTGGAAATGCGTTTTAGTACAGTACTAGGCTTAATCCAGGACACCAACACAATATTTTTTATAGGACCAGTATTTGACTTTCGTTTCAGATATTTTGCCTACATTTATATTTGACTACCAATTGTTTTGGGCAAAGACAAGACAGGCATGACTCACATCGGGGTTAAGTGAGTTGTTCTCCGAGGACTTGGTGGAGAGCAGGATGTGGGTGAAGCCATCCTGCTTCTTGACGACAAGGTCCCTGTAGCGGTAGGCACTCTCAGTCTGCCGGACGCTGAACCGAAGGCGCTTGTCGAAGACGGAGCGCTGCTCCTCGAAGCGCCGTTTCCCTGCCACCCCGGAGACTGCAGTGACTCCTGCCACTGCACTCTGCAGGCTAGCTGTCCCATTGGCCGCCAGAGCCTCCATGAGTGTTGATGTACCTGGAGGATAAAATATAATGGTGACACAGCTTTTAACATTGTCTGTTTAAATAACCAGGTAAATTAAATCTTTGGTACTGCCTGAATGGTTTACTTAGGTTCTACTCAACAGCAGATGAACAGTCCACCAACTGACTTAACTGTGGACTCATTCATTTGTGGAGAAGGGGGAGAAACAACATTGTGAAGAACTCTGTTTGCATGGCAATGTCCACAATCACTCACCTCTGCAATTGTCGTCTACTTAGACCAGAGCGAGAAGTTGTAGGCTACATATTTTTACAAATCCTCAAACTACTTCTAACATTTTAATTCACCGAGACATAGGTTCAGTATACATCACAACAACAGTTATTGAAGTCTATTGAAAAAGCCTAGAGGACGATTACATGCCAGCGGGAGCAGAATATTTTTGGCATCACAGATTGTTCTGGCAATTCTCAGAAACTTCATTGGGAGGAAGGATGTTACACCTGCTTTTTACATTCGTATCAAATCATTTTTTCTATGAAACCACGATGAAAGTGGCCATTTTAGGCCCTTTCCAGACCTACAGTGTCTTCAGAAAACTATTCACACCCCCGGGACTTCTTCCACATTTTCTTGCGTTAGAGCCGGAATTTTAAAGGGAATCAATTGACATGTTTTCACTGGCCTACACACAATACTCCATAATATGAAAGTGGAATTGTTTAATTAATTTGTCAAATTTCCTAAAAAAGGAAATGCTGAAATGTCTTCAGTCAATAAGTATTCAAACCCTTTAATGGCAACAATAACCCATTGTTGCCATGACTTGCAAATGTATATAAATAAAATGGATTAAAATGGCACCCCCCCAATCTACAAACAATTCCCCATAATGAAAAAGCAATGTTTTTTTAAATTAAAAATCTTGCTATTTTGTTTTAAAAGTATCACATTATCACAGGTATTCAGACCCTTTACTCAGTACTTTTGAAGCATCTTTGTCAGTGATTACAGCCTAGAGTCTTCTTGGCTAGTTTAGTTTATTAAGTCAACCATAAAAATATATATATATATTTTATATATATATATAAATATCGTCTGAGATCCCCAAGGACTGGAAAGCTGCCGCAGTCATCCCCCTCTTCAAAGGGGGTGACACCCTGGACCCAAACTGTTACAGACCTATATCCATCCTGCCCTGCCTATCTAAGGTCTTCGAAAGCCAAGTCAACAAACAGGTGACTGACCATCTCGAATCCCACCGTACCTTCTCCGCTATGCAATCCGGTTTCCGAGCCGGTCACGGGTGCACCTCAGCCACACTCAAGGTACTAAACGACATCATAACCGCCATCGATAAAAGACAGTACTGTGCAGCCGTCTTCATCGACCTTGCCAAGGCTTTCGACTCTGTCAATCACCATATTCTTATCGGCAGACTCAGTAGCCTCGGTTTTTCGGATGACTGCCTTGCCTGGTTCACCAATTACTTTGCAGACAGAGTTCAGTGTGTCAAATCGGAGGGCATGTTGTCCGGTCCTCTGGCAGTCTCTATGGGGGTGCCACAGGGTTCAATTCTCGGGCCCTTTTCTCTGTATATATCAATGATGTTGCTCTTGCTGCGGGCGATTCCCTAATCCACCTCTACGCAGACGACACCATTGTATACACTTTCGGCCCGTCATTGGACACTGCGCTATCTAACCTCCAATCGAGCTTCAATGCCATACAGCACTCCTTCCGTGGCCTCCAACTGCTCTTAAACGCTAGTAAAACCAAATGCATGCTTTTCAACCGATCGCTGCCTGCACCCGCATGCCCGACTAGCATCACCACACTGGATGGCTCCGACCTTGAATATGTGGACACCTATAAGTACCTAGGTGTCTGGCTAGACTGCAAACTCTCCTTCCAGACCCATATCAAACATCTCCAATCGAAAATCAAATCAAGAATCTGCTTTCTATTCCGCAACAAAGCCTCCTTCACTCACGCTGCCAAGCTTACCCTAGTAAAACTGACTATCCTACCGATCCTCGACTTCGGCGACGTCATCTACAAAATTGCTTCCAACACTACTCAGCAAACTGGATGCAGTTTATCACAGTGCCATCCGTTTTGTCACTAAAGCACCTTATACTACCCACCACTGCGACTTGTATGCTCTAGTCGGCTGGCCCTCGCTATATATTCGTGGCCAGACCCACTGGCTTCAGGTCATCTACAAGGCCATGCTAGGCAAAGCTCCGCCTTATCTCAGCTCACTGGTCACGATGGCAACACCCATCCGTAGCACGCGCTCCAGCAGGTGTATCTCATTGATCATCCCTAAAGCCAACACCTCATTCGGCCGCCTTTCGTTCCAGTACTCTGCTGCCTGTGACTAGAACGAATTGCAAAAAAATAAAAAATAATAAAATAAATAAATAAATAAAATAAATTTAACCTGTTAGTCCTACCCACACCGTATTGGAGAATTTTATCTCTCATTACCATAACAACGATTTCTAAAATCAGCTGAAATGCTAAATATGCCTATCCTCAAGCATTTTTCACAATCTACCTTCTCATCCAAAATATGCTTTAGAACAGTTTTTGTTTATTTACTTTTTAGCTGCTCTTTTGCACACCAATATATTCTACCCAGTACAAAGGATCAAATAAAATAATTTACCTTTGAAGAACTTCAGATGTTAAGACTCTGTTACATAGCAGATGTCCCGTTTTTCCTGAAAGATTCTTGTGTAGGACACACGTTCCGTTTGTTACTATGCATTTGGCTACAAACTAACCGTAATTCAGTCACCTACACGTCAAACTTTTTTTAACTCTAATATGTTAAACATGGAAAACGTTGTTTGAATCCATCCTCAAGGTGTTTTGTCATATATCTCTTCATTGAAATGCCATTCTGTGCATTGTTCTCAGTTCACAAAAATACTGGTACCTGACTTTATCTTTCCAGGTCGGGACCCCTGCAAATGAGAACCTTATGTCAATCTTCAATGATATGCCTACAAATACCTGGTTAAATAAAGTGTCCGTTCATTCCTGTCGCATTCAAAATATATCAAATGCCATCAGAAATCCTGATTTCTTGTCAAACATCTTGGTTTTGCCTGTAGGTTTTGTTCTAAGGCACTCACAGTGAAAATCTTTGCAGTTCTGGAAACGTCAGAGTGTCTTCTTTCCAAAAATATCAATTCCAAGCATAGTCGAGCATCTTTTCGTGACAAAATATTGCGCTAAACCGTCTTTTTATCCAAAAATGAAATACTGCCCCTATAGGACTAACAGGTTTAAAAAAATAAAAAATACAAATAAAAAAATAATATATATATTTTTTTTTAAATGGCTGAAGTTGGAGACTTTTATCTCCCTCACCAACTTCAAACATCAGCTGAGCAGCTAAATAGCACACCCATTTTCACCTAGCTCAAAGTTTTTATTTATTTACTTTTCTGCTCTTTTGCACACCAATATCTCTACCTTTCATGATCATTTATCACTCCAAATCTGATGTCATTATTCGCCTACCTCCTCATGCCTTTTGCACACATTGTTATAGACTCCGGTGTTATTGACTTGTTAATTGTTTACTCCATGTGTAACTCTGTGTTGTCTGTTCACACTGCTATGCTTTATCTTGGCCAGGTCGCAGTTGCAAATGAGAACCTGTTCTCAACTAGCCTACCTGGTTAAATAAAGGTGAAATAAAAATAAATATATCAAATTTCAATTATGATCTTGTCTCATCGCTGCAACTCTCCAATGGGCTCGGGAGAGCTGTCCTGTCATGACCCAAAACCGAACCTTCACCACCTGCCCCGGTCCAGCCTGAGGCCCTGAGCCACAAGCAGTTGCTAGAGCGCAATGAGCCAAATAAAGCCCCCCCCAAAGTCTATTTTCAGGTCTCTGTTGTTCGACCGGGTTCTAGTCCGGGCTCTGGCTGGACCACTCGAGGACATTACGATACTTGTTCCAAAGACATTACGATACTTGTTCATCTTTCTCTCGATCCTGACTAGTCTCCCAGTCCCTGCCATTGAAAAACATCCCCACAGCATGATGCTGCCACCAACATGCATCACTGTAGGGATGGTATTGGCCTGGTTTCCTCCAGACGTGACACTTGGCATTCAGGCCAAAGAGTTACATTTTGGTTTCATCAGACCAGAGAATGTTTCTCATGGCCTGAGAGTCCTTTGGGTGCCATTTGGCAACTCCAAGCAGGCGGTGCCTTTTACTGAGGAGCAGCTTCCATCTGGCCACTTTACCATAAAGGCCTGATTGGTGGAGTGCTGCAGAGAGCCGTAGCTACCAATCCTTTTTATAGTTCTGTACCCCTTCAAACATTCAACCTCCAGCTGCGTACCCCCTCTAGCTCCAGGGTCAGCGCACTCTCAAATATTGTTTGTTTGCCATCATTGTAAGCCTGCAACACACTATACGATACATTAATTAAAACATAAGAAGTTTGTCACTTCCCACGAGCCAGACTAAGAGCTCTTATTGGACCAGGGCACAAATAATAATTTTGCTCTTTATTTAATGTTACATAAAACCTTATTTTCTCATCAAATTGTGAATGAGAAGGGTGTGCTTGAAAGAATGCACATACCTCTGCAATGTTGGGTTGTATTGGAGTCTCCGTCTTAAAATCATTTTCCACACAGTCTGTGCCTGGATTTCGTTTTCATGCTAGTCAGTGCCAAGAATCCACTATCATATAGGTACATGGTTGCAAAGGGCATCAGTGTTTTACCAGCGAGATTTGCGAAAGCAGGAAACTCTCAGCGCAGCCATATCTGGCAGTAAATTCAGATACAATTTTCACAGAACCGCTTGTTGCACTTTCGATGAGTCTCTAGTTCAGATATCGGTAAGTGGACTGGAGGCAGGGCATGAAAGGGATTACGAATCCAGTTCTTTGGGTCATCCATTATGGGAAAGTACCTGCGTAATTGTGCACCCAACTCACTCAGATGCTACGCTATATCACATTTGACATTGTCCGTAAGCTTGAGTTCATTTGCACACAAAACAAAATCATACAATGATAGAAAGACCTGTGTTGTCCTTGTTAATGCAGACAGAAGAGCTCCAACTTCTTCCAACAGTCATTCAGGCAAGAAAAAACATCACCCAGATAGGACAGTTTGTGTGAGAAACTCGTCATCATGCAAGCGGTCGGACAAGTGAAAATTATGGTCAGTAAAATGAGCTCGTCTCTCAATAAAAAAAAAGTGCCCCTTGATAACCAGCGCACTTATGTATGTTGTAAAAGCGTTACATGGTTGCTGCCCATATCATACAGATACCAACACATCTTAACCACCAAAGTCCATTTGATGTCACAAAGCTGTCCATTACTTTAAAAATATCCTCTCGTGTTGTCCTGGTTTCCAGTGGTTTGCAGAAGAGGATGTCTTCCTTAATTGACCCCCCATGAACGTAACGGACATATACCAGGAACTGTGCCAGGACCGCCATGTCAGTTGACTCATCCAGCTGTAACACATAGAATTCACTGGCTTGTATGTGAAGCAATAACTGTTTCAAAACATCTCCTGCCATGTCACTGATGAGTGGTGAAACAGTGTCGTTTGATGAATTCATTGTCTGTATAGTGGGCCTTTTCCCCAGCCATATCTGCAGCATCAGGAAGAATTAAGTCCTACACAATAGTAAGGGGATTGCCTGTCCTAGCCTGTCTTATTATGAGTATCTTCAGTGGCATGTTTAGTTTCTAAATGCTTGTGCAAGAGTGAAGGTTTCATCGAGTTGTGAGATCGTGTGTTATATGTGCAAAAGTACTGTGTCTGAGGAAAGGCACTACTCCCAATATAAGTGAACCCCAAATCAATGTAGTTCATCATATTTGCAACTCTTCGATGGTCCAACATCCCTGTCTGTTGTTTGGTGCTTTCCCGGGTAAGGGGTCAGTAGCTTGGTGCTTTCCCGGGTAAGGGGGCAGTAGCTTGGTGCTTTCCCGGGTAAGGGGCTTTCCCCGGGTAAGGGGGCAGTAGCTTGGTGCTTTCCGGGTAAGGGGGCAAGGGTGCTTTCCCGGGTAAGGGGCAGTAGCTTGTGCTTTCCGGGTAAGGGGGCAGTAGCTTGGTGCTTTCCCAGGCTAAGGGGGCAGTAGCTTGGTGCTTTCCCGGTAAGGGGGCAGTAGCTTGGTGCTTTCCCGGGGGTCAGTAAAGGGGCAGTAGCTTGGTGCTTTCCCGGGTAAGGGGCAGTAGCTTGGTGCTTTCCGGGTAAGGGGGCAGTAGCTTGGTGCTTTCCCGGGTAAGGGGGCAGTAGCTTGGTGCTTTCCCGGGGGGGCAGTAAAGGGGCAGTAGCTTTCCGGTAAGCTTTCCGGGTAAGGGGCAGTAGCTTGGTGCTTTCCGGGTAAGGGGCAGTAGCAAGGGGCAGTAGCTTGTGCTTTCCGGGTAAGGGGGCAGTAGCTTGCTTTCCCAGGTAAGGGGCAGTAGCTTGCTTTCCCGGTGCTTTCCCGGGGGGCAGTAGCTAAAGGGGGCAGTAGCAAGGGGCAGTAGCTTGGTGCTTTCCCAGTAGCTTGGGCTAAGGGGGCAGTAGCTTGCTTTCCCGGGTAAGGGGGCAGTAGCTTGGTGCTTTCCCGGGTAAGGGGTCAATAGCTTGGTGCTTTCCTGGGTAAGGGGGCAGTAGGCTCTTCAGCTGCATCCATTTCACAACTGTCAGTGTCCATGCTAGCTGGAAGCAGAACAACTTGTGTCATCGACAGGTGCAGTGCTGCTGGTCGTAGCAGTACTACCAGTAGAACTGGTATGTGTTTTATGGACATGGGCCTTACATTTTTTTAACCATTAGTTCATTTTCGAGCAAAAGGAATGAGCAGCAGCAACGTTTGGCTACATACGGACCATTAGTTGAATTCCCATTGAGAGAGTAACGGTTAATGTGATTGGATGTTAATTATTTGACTCGGCTACCTGAATTTGACAGTGTTGTTATCTCGCCCTATAGCCCCGTTGGAAAATCTGGACTGTTTGAAAATGTGAATCACATTTGTATTTAGCGTATCCCCGACGGCATCGGGTTCTTGGTCACCTCCCTGACCAAGGCCCTTCTCCCCCGATTACTCAGTTTGGCAAGGCAGCCAGCTCTAGAAAGAGTCTTGGTTGCTCCAAACTTCTTCCATTTAAGAATGATGGAGGCAAATGTGTTCTTGGGGGACCTTCAATGCTGCAGACATTTTCTGGTTATTTTCGCCATATCTGTGCCTCGCCGCAATCCCCTAATTCCTTCGACCTCATTGCCTGGTTTTTGCTCTGACATGCACTGTCAACTGTGGGACCTCATATAGACAGGTGTGTGCCTGGACCCAAACCATGTCCAATCAATTGAATTTACCACAGGTGGACACCAATCAAGTTGTAGAAACATCAAGGATTATTAATGGACACAAGATGCACCGGAGCTCAATTTCAAGTCGAATAGCAGAGGGGCTGAATACTTGTATGTGAATATGGTATTTGTTTAAAAATGTTTATACATTTGCAAACATTTCTAAAAACCTGTTAATGTTATTATGGGGTATTGTGTGTAGATTGAGGGGGGACATGTCACAATATGTGGAAAAGGTGAAGGGGTCTGAATACTTTCCAAAATGCACTGTAGTTACTCCACAATACTAACAAATGACAGAGTGAAAAGAAGGAAGCCTGTACAGAATAAAACATATTCCAAAGACATGCATCCTGTTTGTAATAAGAAAGAAACTAAAGTGAAACTGCCAATCTTTTGGAAAATAAATTAACTATGTCCAGAATAAAAAGCATTATGTTTGAACCAAATCCAACAACACGTCACTGAGTACCACTCTTCATATTTTCAGGTATGATGGCGGAGTTGGACAAATATACACTGGAGTTGCTTACCAAGACGACATTGAATGTTCCGGAGTGGCCAGTTTAGACTTTAAATCAGTTGGAAAATATACAGCGACTGAAATGACTGCAACACTCAAAGAGCTGCAGTTAGTTTCAGAGTGGTTGGCAAGGAATAAGTTAGCCCTAAATATTTGCACAACTAAAAGCATTGTATTTGGAACAAAACACTCACCATACCCTAAACCTCAACTAAATCTTGTAATAAATCATGTGGAAATTGAGCAAGTTGAGATGACTAAACTGCTTGGAGTAACCCTGGATTGTAAACTGTCATGGTCGAAACATATTGATGCAGTAGTAGCTAAGATGGGGAGAAGTCTGTCTATAATAAAGCAATGCTCTGCCTTAACACTATCAACAAGGCAGGTCCTACAGGCCTAGTTGTCACATCTTGACTACTGTTTAGTCGTGTGGTCAGGTGCCACAAAAAAGGAATTAGGAAAATTGGAATTGGCTCAGAACAGAGCAGCACGGCTGGCCCTTGGATGTACACAGAGCTAATATTAATAATATACATGTCAATCTCTCCTGGCTGAAAGTGGAGGAGAGATTGACTTCATCACTACTTTTATTTATGAGAGGTATTAACATGTTGAATGCACCAAGCTGTCTGTCTAAACTACTAGCACACAGCTCGGACACCCATGCATACCCCATAAGACATGCCACAAGAGGTCTCTTCACAGTTCCCAAGTCCGAAACATACTATGTGAGGCACACAGTACTACATAAAGCCATGACTACACTGAAGTCTATTATTCCACATCAAGTAACTCATACAAGCAGTAAAATTTGATTAAAAAAACAAACGTATGGAACAACGGGGACTGTGAAGCAACACAAGCATTGGCACAGACACAAGCATGCATGCACACACACGATAACATACACACTATACATACACACGGATGTAGTACTGTAGACATGTGGTAGTGGTGGAGTAGGGGCCTGAGGGGACACAGTGTGTTGTGAAATCTGTGAATGTGTTTTTAAAATTGTATATACTGCCTTTATTTTGCTGGACCCCATGAAGAGCAGCTGCTGCATTGGCAACAGCTAATGGGGATCCATAATAAATACAAAGAAATTGTCAAGACTTAGAAATGGCTGTCTAGCAATGATCAACAAACAACTTGACAGAGCTTGAATATTTTTTTTAAAGAATAATATGCAGAAATTATACAATCCAGGTGTGCAAAGCTCTTGCAAAGACTTACCCAGAAAGACTCACAGCTGTAATCACTGCCAATGGTGATTTTAACATGCATTGACTGAATTCTTATGTAAATTAGATATTTCTGTATTTCGTTTTCAATCAATTATCTAACATTTGTAAAAACATGTTTTCAGTTTGTCATTATGGGGTTGTGTGTAGATGGGTGAGATGTATTTATTTAATAAATTTTGAATTCAGGCTGTAACACAAATTGGGAATAAGTCAGGGGGTATGAATTACATGCCTCTTGTCTCCTTATCTAAAAAAAATAAGCTAAATCAAAATGGGTAGTTTTGATATCCATTAAATAGTTAATGTTGAATAAATTAACGTGAAAACTTGTTTTTCTGAATCTAGACATACTCCTTATGTTAGAGCACACTATGAGGAGTATAATGACACAAAGATGTCTGTATCATGTACGGTTTACAGGTCTTATAGGATGCATGTACAGTGGGGAGAACAAGTATTTGATAACCTGCTGATTTGGCAGGTTTTCCTACTTACAAAGCACATAGAGGTCTGTAATTTTTTATCATAGGTACACCTCAACTGTGAGAGGCGGAATATAAAAGACAAATCCAGAAAAATCACATTGTGCGATTTTTAAATAATTAATTTGCATTTTATTGCATGGCATAAGTATTTGATCACCTACCAATCAGTAAGAATTCCGTCTCTCACAGACCTGTTAGTTTTTCTTTAAGAAGCCCTCCTGTTCTCCACTCATTACCTGTATTAACTGCACCTGTTTGAACTCGTAACCTGTATAAAAGACACGTGTACACACACTCAATCAAACAGACTCCAACCTCTCCACAATGGCCGTGTAAGGACATCAGGGATAAAATTGTAGACCTGCACAAGGCTGGGATGGGCTACAGGACAATAGGCAAGCAGCTTGGTGAGAAGGCAACAACTGTTGGCGCAATTATTCGAAAATGGAAGAGGTTCAAGATGACGGTCAATCACGCTTGGTCTGGGGCTCCATGCAAGATCTCACCTTGTGGGGCATCAATGATTATGAGGAAGGTGAGGGATCAGCCCAGAACTACACGGCAGGAACCTGGTCAATGACCTGAAGAGAGCTGGGACCACAGTCTCAAAGAAAACCATTAGTAACACACTACGCCGCCATGGATTAAAATCCTGCAGCGCACGCAAGGTCCCCCTGCTCAAGCCAGCGCATGTCCAGGCCCGTCTGAAGTTTGCCAATGACCATCTGGATGATTCAGAGGAGGAATGGGAGAAGGTCATGTGGTCTGATGAGACAAAAATAGAGCTTTTTGGTCTAAACTCCACTCGCCGTGTTTGGAGGAAGAAGTAGGATGAATACAACCCCAAGAACACCATCCCAACCGTGAAGCCTGGAGGTGGAAATATTCTTTGGGGATGCTTTTCTGCAAAGGGGGCAGGACGACTGCACCGTATTGAGGGGAGGATGGATGGGGCCATGTATCGCGAGATCTTGGCCAACAACCTCCTTCCCTCAGTAAGAGCATTGAAGATGGGTCGTTGCTGGGTCTTCCAACATGACAACGACCCGAAACACACAGCTAGGGCAACTAAGGAGTGGCTCCGTAAGAAGCATCTCAAGGTCCTGGAGTGGCCTAGCCAGTCTCCAGACCTGAACCCAATAGAACATCTTTGGAGGAAGCTGAAAGTCCGTAACCTGAAGGATCTGGAGAAGATCTATACGGAGGAGTGGCACAAAATCCCTGCTGCAGTGTGTGCAAACCTGGTCAAGAACTGCAGGAAACGTACGATCTCTGAAATTGCAAACAAAAGGTTCTGTACCAAATATTAAGTTCTGCTTTTCTGATGTATCAAATACTTATGTCATGCAATAAAATGCTAATTAATTACTTAAAAATCATACAAATGTGATTTTCTGGATTTTTGTTTTAGATTCCGTCTCTCACCGTTTAAGTGTACCTATGATAAAAATTACAGACCTCTCCATGCTTTGTAAGGAGGAAAACCTGCAAAATCGGTAGTGTATCAAATACTTATTCTCCCCACTGTATAGGTCTAAAAAGGGCATAAAATGGCCACTTTCATCATGATAAATGTAAAAAACATTTCAAACATCTTTCCTCCTAGTGAAGTTGTGAGAATTGCCAGAAAAATCTGCGATACCAAAAAATATTTTCCGCTGGCGTGGAATCGCCCTAGAGCCTTACCTTTCCCATTGAGTGTGCGTATTGATGCGGGGGTGATGGGGACTTGCTGAGGAATTAATGGGCTTTGGCTTTGAATCCTGGGCCGGGTCCCCATGCGCGCTCTTTCTTCCCCAGGCCCCAGCAACAACCCTGGAGGCTTTTCCAAAAGGGCTACCTCTGGGGGCACAGAGTCCTGCTCCTGACCCCCTTGCTCCAGACAGTGGGCCGCCTCGCTAGGCGACGACTCAGAGTCCGCCCGGCTGCTCATGGGGCTTTTGGGTACTAGGATTTTGATCCCGGACTTCGCCAGGTCCATGCTCCGACGCACCGTGCCCACCGGAGAAGCCGCAGGCCCGCTTGTGAAGCCAGGTCTACAAATGTCACCGGTGGCCGAAACACTGTACTTTTGGCTCAAGTTAAGCTGCATATTCGTTCTAGTGTGTGCCACGCCAGGGTCAAGTGGTGGCAACGGTTTCGAGATGGCCGTAGCTGCTGCGGTGGGGGAAGAGGCATTCCCGGGTTTTACTAGAGCATGGCTTCCTGCTCCACTGTGTGGCTGAGGCCTGCAGATCTGTTTGCGGGCATTGTTTCTCGAACTGTGGGTCGTGCTGGGAGTGCTTCGAGTGGAGCGCAGTAAAGTACTGTCTCTCTGTCTTTCGCCGTGTTGCCGATTAAAATCGTGAATGAACTCCACACAGGCAGAGAGGTGCGTCTCGGGCTCCCAGGTGTCCCCCTCGTAGCCATAGCCCCTCCAGCGCACCAGGTACTCAATCTTTCCTTTCTTGTTCTTCCGTTTGTCCACAATTCTCTCAACCTGTAACAGAATTTTAAAAATAGTTGGCAGTGGCAATGACTGGATTTAGGGCAGTCACAAATCATGAGACTAAAACGTAACGGCTATAGCATACAATGGACTACGTTACTTGAGAAACAATCAGCCATATGGTGAAATCATCTGTGATATTCCAGGGTCGTATTCACCAGGCACCCAAATGGACAAAAAAGGACAAACAGGGCAGGACTCCCTAAACTGTCCAATAAGAAATGCTTGTTTTTGTTATCCGTTTACACTAATGAATACGACCCTGCTATAGCTTCTAACACCCTCAGATCTCCAGTAGGATGTTTCTAACTCGGGGTAGACCTCAGAAAATAAGGCAGCCACACATATTGACCTAGCCTAGGAGGAGGCACCTAGGAACAGAGTTCCTATCTATCAAGGACATTTTCATTAACCACTGCCGCCCTCTGTATCATCAAGGACCCCAGCCACATAAGTCATGAACTGTTTTCATCCCAATGGTCTAGCCACAGTATTAGACCGAGACCACCAGCTCCAAAAAGGCTGTTTATATCCACAGGCAGTGACTAATGTGACTAATGAATAGAAGATTTCATGGCTAATTGGGCCAGTTTTTTTGTATTGGCCTACTTTATGATATTCCTCCTATAAGTTTTGATTTCATAGATATATTGCTGATTAGTGTAGTTCTTTGTGTGTTTAACCTGAACTGTCTGTCTGTAAGATTGTCAATGTAGGCAATTTAACTACAGGTAAATGGCAAACTTGAACAAAAGACAACATTAGCATGTTGAGTTTGAAACTAAAATGTTCAATGTAACTTTAATCCATCACCTCATATAGTATAGATATGATAGGCTGGCAACTTGTAACAGTTCACCTATCGTCCAGGCCATGTGTGAAAATTAATGTTCACCTTTTCATAAAAGCATGAAAAACTTTCAGATATGGAGCTATCCCAAAAACAGCTCATGCCTGCCATTTCCAATTACACAAATGTACACTGAACAAAACAGTTACAGTTAATATAAGGAAATCAGTCAATTGAAATGAATGAATTAGGCCCTAATCCATGGATTTCACAAGACTGGGCAGGGGCGCAGTCACTTGGGAGCCAGGCCAAGCAGAATGTTTTCCCCCCTATAAAATGGCATTATGAAAGACAGAAATACTCCTCAGTTTCATCAGCTGTCCAGTTGGCTGGTCTCAGACGATCCCACAGGCGAAGAAGCCGGATGTGGAGGTCCTGGGCTGACGTGGTCACACGTGGTCTGCGGTTGTGAGGCCGGTTGGACGTACTGCCAAATTCTCTAAAACGACGGTGGAGGCGGCTTATGGTTGAATGAACATTCAATTCTCTGGCAACAGCTCTGGTGGACATTCCTGCAGTCAGCATGCCAATTGCATGCTCCCTCAAAACATCTGTGGCATTGTGTGACAAAACTGCACATTTTAGTGGCCTTTTATTGCCCCCAGCACAAGGTGCACTTGTGTAATAATCATGCCATTTAATATGCCACACCTGTCAGATGGCTGGAATATATTGGCCAAGGATAAATGCTCACCAAAGGGATATTTACAAAGATTTTAGAGAAATAAGCTTTTTGTGCAAATGGAACATTTCTGGGATCTTTTATTTCAGCTCATGAAACACGGGACCAAAACTTCATGTTGCGTTCATATTTTGTTCAGTAGGTAGCCTAGTGGTTAGAGCGTTGGACTAGTAACCGAAAGGTTTGCAAGAGAAAATCCCCAAAATGACAAGGTAAAAATGTGTTTTTCTGCCCCTGAACAAGGCAGTTAAACCCCTGTTCCTAGGCCATCATTGAAAATAAGAATTTGTTCTTAACTGAATTGCCAAGTTAAATAAAAAGGTACAAATATATATATATATTTTGCGTCATATCTCCTGTACCAAACATAACATGGAAAATGTTCTACCCCTATGTTTCGATGGTCAAGGATTACAATCACAAACAGTTCAGACTATTATATAAAACGATGGACTGCCAGGGTAAGAAAGCAAATGCCACTCGCCAAATTCTTTTTCAGAAGAGAACATGTCCATTTTGGAGCAATTCACAATTTTACTTTATCGACTAAAGCTCATGTTGAAATGTTCATGAAGAAAAACAGAAAATGAGCAAATCCTCCCACAAATTATGCATTGGTGCAGCATTTCAAACTCACCGAGTACTAATGTTCTTTATATAGCCCTTTTCACAACAACAATTATCAACACCCCGGCCTAGACTCCCAAAGACCAAGCAGCAGCAAAGGAAATAAAGAAAAGAAAAGATGGAAGGAACCTCCTTCAGCTGTACCAAGTAGAAGGTTGGAATGCATGTGACCATCTAGGCCAGACAAATTGTCAATTTAGACAAGAGAGTATGGTAGAGTATGTGATGACGATTCATGGCATGGATGACCAACAGGGTCACAGAAGATGACTCTCTAGCCAGAGGAGCTGTCCACATAGGCCGACAAAGATGTAATATTCTATGCTTCAATCCACTTCATCCCCATATGGACATAATTCGATAGGGAGTCTATATATGGGCATTCTGAGAATGTGGCCATGTCATCAAAATCAGTCTCTTGATAGGCTGTGTGACATATTGTCTTCTTGTATAGCTTACTGTTGTGCATTTTATTCAGCCAGAAGATGCAGCAGATTCTGTTGCGACATCAACTGCTGAAAGACTCCATCCTCCTCATGTAATTCTTGGGGTTAGCAGTGTGCAGTTGCTCCGGCCTTAGCTTGGTATCAATGGTTGACTCCATTCATACATTTTCAGTAAAGCAGAATCCAAAATGGTTGAATCTGTATTACCCCAAACCCGAGCTTCATTTTCAAGCATTATGTAAGATTTAAAAAGCGTAATCCAATTTTCAAATCAACATAAATAATATTATATCGCGTACCAGTGGTGCAGCTGAGGCAGGCTGCAATGCAGGAGGTGAAGGAGACAGAGAGAGGAAGCAAGCCGAGAGAAAGGTCAGTAGTACAGTGGTTCCAAAACTTGGGATCCCCTGAAATTGAAATAGGGTCCCATGAGAGAATCTTTAATCTTATCAAACACATTAATAACTTCCTTCTCTTCAAATTGTCATGAAATACACAAGAGCCAACTAAGGGCCTTTTACAGTGTTTAGAATGCACTGTCATGTTGGTGCGAGTGACTCTGAACTTAGAATGGCTAGCCCCAAGTCGTTGCATATATATATTTATTTTTCCTTGTGCATTTTGCCCCATTACTCCCGTACACTTTGTTGACTACAAACTTTCTTTACCCAACCATGGGACAGACTGTTTGTTCCCACACTCGGGACTCTGGCTATTGTTTAAGAGCGTCTGCTAAATGACTTAAATGTAAATGTTTACACAGACTTTTGGCCTCTTATCCTATTCTAACCACCTCTCGCCAGCTTTGTATTCATGTTACCTGATGAAATTGTTGTTACAATATGATCTTGCTGCCATCTAACGCACATTCAGATGTCATGAATCAGCACTGCAGATCTCTCCCTGTCCTCTGCCGTGCCCTGATTGTATTACTGTTGATGATATCTGGAAATATGCATGTACACCTTGGCCCATCTACTGTTGCTAGCGCCAATTCTGACTCTGCTTCACTGATTTCTGCTCTTGTAAAAGCCTGGGTTCTCTGCACGTTAGAAGCTTATTACCTAAAATGGATCAATTGAAAGTGTGGGTTCAGCTCCAATCCAGATGTGTTGATCCGGTCCTTACTGAGACGTGGTTAAGGAAGAGTGTTTTGAATACTGACGTTAGCCTTTCTGCTTATAACCTTTTTCAATTTGCTGGTTTTAAACATTAAACTTTCAAATAGCTCTTTGTTGACTGTTGCTGGGTGTTATCGTCCTCCATCTGCACCGGCCTGTACCCTACCTGCCCTAAACTCTCTCCTGGCCCCTTACAAAGTGTACATTTGTCCTGCTTGGTGACCTAAACTGGGACATGCTTAAAACAAGTTCTAAAGCAATGGGACTCTCTAACTTTCTCAGATTATTACAAATCCCACAGGGTATGACTCCAAACACCCAGAAAAGGCTACTCTCTTCAACGTTATCCTCACAAATAATCCTGATAGGTCATTACAGAAAACACCTTAGTGATCACTGTTTTACAGCCAGTGTTCGTAATGGCTGCTCAGTGAAACGACCTGTCCTGATTTGTCATAGATGCTTGCAATCGTTTAGGCAAATGAGAAATAAGTGCACTCAGGATATCCGGAAGGCCAATGTTAATTACTTTAAGGAGCAGTTCTCTCTCTGTTAGTCTAATCCCAAGGAGTTCTGGAAAACAGTTAAATACCTGGAGAATAAACCCTCCTCACAGCTGCCCATGTCCCTTAATGTTGATGATGTGGTTGTTACTGACAATAAGCGCATAGCTGAGCTCTTTAAATCACTACTTCATCAAGTCTGGATTCCTATTTGACTCAGCCACGCCTCCTTGCCCGTCCAACACTTCCTCATCTTCCACCCCTTTAATGCGACTATCACTGATACTTATCCCTCTGCCCCGCTACAAAGTTTCTCCCTGCAGGCAGTCTCTGAGTCCAAGGTGCTAAAGGAGCTCCTTAAACTTGACCCCCCAAAAACAACTGGGTCAGATGGTTTAGACCCTTTCTTTAAGGTTGCTACCCCTATTATAACCAAGCCTGTCTCTCCTTTATGGGGAGTTTACCATTGCTTTGAAGGCAGCCACGCTTCATCCTTTATTTAAAAGGGGGAGATCAAGCTGATCCTAACTGTTATAGGCCTATTTCTAATCAACTGAATGGCTTTCTTGAGGGCTATAGTATTCTCTCGGGTATGCAATCCATCTGGATTCCGCTCAGATTATGGACATGTCACTGCAACCTTAAAGGTCCCCAATGATGTCACCATTGCACTTGATTCTAAGCAATATTGTTCTGCTATTTTTATTGAATTGGCCAAAGCTTTTGATACGGTAGACCATTCCATTCTTGTGGGCCGGCTAAGGAGTATTGGTGTCGGAGGGGTCTTTGGGCTGGTTTGCTAACTACCTCTCTCAAAGAGTGCAGTGTATAAAGTCAGAAAATCTGCTGTCTCAGCCACTGCCCGTCACCAAGGGAGTACCCCAAGGCTTGATCCTAAGCCCCACTCTCTAAATTTAGATCATCAACATAGCTCAGGCAGTAGGATGCTATCTCATCCATTTACATGCAGATGATACAGTCTTATACTCAGCTGGCCCCTCACCAGAAGTTGTGTTAAATGCTCTACAACAAAGCTTTCTTAGTGTCCAACAAGCTTTCTCTACCATTTACCTTTATTTTGGAGGTGCTCAGAACAAGGTCATGTGGTTTGGTAAGAAGAATGCCCCTCCTCCCACAGGTGTGATTACTACCTCCGAGGGTTTAGATCTTGAGGTAGTCACGTCATACAAGTACTTGGGAGTATGACTAGACGGTACACTGTCCTTCTCTCAGCACATATTAAAGCTGCAGGCTGAAGTTATATCTAGACTGTGTTTCCTCTATCGTAATCACTCCTCTTTCACCCCAGCTGCAAAACTAACCCTGATTCAGATGACCATCCTACCCATGCTAGATTACAGAGACATAATTTATAGAACGGCAGGTAAGGGTGCTCTCGAGCGGCTAGATGTTCTTTACCATTCGGCCATCAGATTTGCCAAAGCGACTAAAAACACTCAAACTGGACAGTTTCTCTTCATTCAAAGAATCATGGACACTCTTACTAAATCATGGACACTCCTGCTGCTGCTTTGTGTGGATGTATTGTTGTCTCTACCTTCTTGCCCTTTGTGCGGTCATCTGTGCCCAATATTGTTTGTACCATGTTTTGCTACCATGTTGTGGTTGTTAAGTTGCTACCATGGGGTGCTGTCATGTGTTGATGCCATGCTATGTTGTTGTCTTAGGTCTCTCTCTATGTAGTGTAGTGTTGTCTCACTTGTGTTTTGTCCTATATTTATTTTTTAATCCCAGGCCCCGCAGGAGGCCTTTTGGTAGGCCGTCATTGTAAATTAAATAAAACATTCATAAAATTTAGTGAAATACAGTATGAAGACCATTTAAATATGATTTAATATTATTCTCATATATATAAAAATCTATTTTTAAAACAATAGTGAGGCAGACAGTGGTAAGCAGTCTGCAATGCAGGAGCAGGAAGAGGCAAGCAGGGAGATGTTAGTAGCCAGGGGTCACGTTAATACAGGATTTCACATTTTTTCACACAGAAAAGGAAAGAAAACATATCTAGCTGGGTTTTGAAAGTGCAGATTTAAAAGGCTTCTTTTTGTAAATTCTGCACCGCTTCAGTCAAGGTTCGCTCCAAATCATGAATGTAAAAGGACTAATTTCACGCTTCAGTTGCACATCTCTACTCGGATGAAATATCCATGCTCTTGTCATTGGATCACCAGACAGCGCTGACTGATATGTAGGCTACTTCTCTCAGCTGATTATCAGCCTGTTATATGAAATACATTTGATTTGATTTTTGATTTGATCGCCGTTAACTTCTTGACGCTACTCATCCCTTTAGCAGGATAATTGTCAACAACCACTGAATTGTAGAACGCCACATTCAAAATAATATTACTAAAAATATTTATATTCATGAAATCACAAGTGCAATATAGCAAAACACAGTTTAGCCTTTTGTTAATCCACCTGTCGTGTCATTTTGAAAATATGCTTTACAGCGAAAGCAATCCAAGCGTTTGTGTAAGTTTATCGATCGCTCGACAAAACATTATGAACACCTAGCATCAAGTAGCTTGGTCACGAAAATCAGAAAAGCAATCAAATGAATCGTTTACCTTTGATGATTTTCGGATGTTTTCACTCACGAGACTCCCAGTTACACAATAAATGTTCCTTTTGTTCCATAAAGATAAATTATATATCCAAAATACCTCTGTTTGTTTGGAGCGTTATGTTCAGAAATCCACAGGAAAGAGCGGTCACGACAACGCAGATGGAAATTCCAAATAGTCTCCGTAATGTCCACAGAAACATGTCAAACGATTTTTATAGTCAATCTTCAGGTTGTTTAAAATATATAAATCGGTAATATATCAACCGCAACCGTCTTTTTCAGTAGGAGAGGGAGGGACAATGGCTGCCCAAACTCCGTTGCGCTTACAAAAAGCTGTTGGCACCCAGCCATACAATGACTCAATGTTACCGTTCTCGCTCATTTTTCAAAATAAAAGCCTGAAACTATGTCTAACGACTGTTGACACCTTGAGGAAGCGATAGGAAAAGGAATCTGGTTGATATCCCTTTAAAATGGAGCAAAGGCAGGCTATGGAACATGTTTTCAAAATAGAAGCCACTTCCTGGTTTGATTTTCCTCAGGGTTTCACCTGCAATATAAGTTCTGTCATACTCACAGACAATATTTTGACAGTTTCGGAAACATTATAGTGTTTTCTATCCTAACATGTCAATTATATACATATTCTAGCATCTGGTCCTGAGAAATAGGCCGTTTACTTTGGGAACGTTATTTTTCCAAACATAAAAATAGTGCCCCCCCCAGCTGGAAAAAAGTCAATGAGGAAGCGACAACAGCGAAGTCCTACAGTATATGGCAATACGTTGAGAAGTTAAATGCGAGGTGGATGTGGAATTGCGAGGTGGAATTGAGATACAGTAATGGTAATGGTAGTAATGGTGCAATGCTTAAGCATCTGAAAGGGACGCATCACGAGACCCAACCCGGTGCTGGCAGCTGCATAGTGAATTTACCTGGAATTTTTAGATTTTTTTTTGTATGGTTTTAACTTTTTATTTTCTGTTTAAACATTATGAACATTTTTCCATTTCTCACGTCCCTGGTGTGCTCTACTGTACTGAACTATACATCTCTTCCCTCTACTGTAACTGTGGTTTGTGACTGATATCCCCTTGTGGCCAATTCGATTGTAGTCATTCCTTAGTAACAAGAGTGACTCGTTTTAATCGCTTAATAACTCAAAATTGTTATTCGTAAAAACACAAACTAATTGCTAAGTCTACCTCTACTTTTTACTCCTCGGAAACGGACAATAGCCACCAGGAGGCGTTTTATTTCTGAAAATATTCTGGGCCCCTCAAACTATATAATTGTACCAAGTTTCATGCTTTTATGAAAAAGTTCACATATCACCTAAAATGTGGCACATAACTGCCTGGACTTACTACGAACGTTAATAACTGGAAAAGCACTCACATAATTACATATAGAATAGTACCTCTGTGAAAGCATGAATGCTCTATTGGATTTGTTTGAGGCAAAACCCTCTTGCTGCAGAGACTGTAGTACCCAAATGCTAGCTCACTAGCTTAGCTTAGCTTAGCTTAGCAAGTTGTTCGGGTAAAATAGCGAAGAACACATGACATGCAATCGTCGGTATCACTGCTAACTAAACGTTGGCTAACGAGCTAGCTATCGCTAAGGTGGCCCAATTTCGATTTAGTAGGCAACTTCCTGGGCTTAAAAATGTTTATGAAGCTCAAAGCTAATATGAGGTGTATTTCAAGCCAGGTGGCTGGCTAAAGAAGCTAATTTAGCTAGCTACACGAACAAACAAACAAAAAAACAAACATTTCAGCTAGCTAGCAGTAGATAGTAGCTAACTCACCTCATAAAGCTCTTCCGAGGCCATTATAAGTCGCGATTTCTCTCGCCGCTTGGCTAGCAAATCTTATCGGGTTAAAAAGGACCTCCAGATTTGATGAAGCCCAGTTTACGTTAGCTGTCTTTGGCGTGCTCCCAATCCCCGTAACGTTAGCTAGGAACTTTTTTCTCTCTCTGGGTCTGTGTGCGGAACTATTTATTTTGCGCTCACAGCTGCGCATGTTTTGCGCATAAGAATGCGGTTTTTGTAGCCAAGCCCGAGACTGAAAGACAGACTGCTGGTAAACTCAGTGGTGCATAGTCAATGTCTTTTTTTTACGCTTCTGTATTGATATGGAGACAGTTTTCTGCTGTTTGATAAGTTTTGGAGTGAGATTTGTTTCTTTATTCTGTAAATATGTCTACCACGATCCGTGGTAAAACTATGATCTGTGAATATATTGACATATTTAGTAAATAAAACTATCAACGTAAATATTAAAAAAGATAAAAATTAAACCATAAACCATGAATATGTACAAATATTTCACAAATATTCACCATTTATACAAGGAGTGGGTCTAATCCTGAATGCTGATAGGTTAAAACCGTATTCCAGCTGTGTGTCTATTTAAGCAATAAGGCAGGAATGGTGTGGTATATGGCCAATATACCACGGCTAAGGGTTGTTCTTAAACATGACGCAACGCTGAGTGCCTGGATACAGCCCTTAGCCGTGGTATATTGGCCATATACCACAAACCTCAGAGGGGGCTTATTGCTATTATAAACTAGTTACCAACGTAATTAGAGCAGAACAAATAGATGTTTTATCATACCCATGGTATACAATATGATATACCACGTCTGTCAGCCAATCAGCATTCAGGGCTCGAACCACCCAGTTTCTTAACAAGAAGTTACCACCAGCTAAATCTATGACCCTAAAATGACTATTTACTCTTTTCCATCTGACTGCAATAAAACCACCATAAATCACAAATAAATCTATGATGTGTAATAAATTCAACATAGCTCACAAATAAAACTACAATTTCAACAAATGACGAAGGATCTGTTTCCCAACACCTTCATTACTAAAGTTGCACTTAGGGTTGCAAAGGGTCGGAAACCTTCCGGTAAATTTCTGGAATTTTGGGAAGTTAATGGGAAGTTAAGCCCGGGAGTTTGAGGAATTTTGGCAATTCTAGGTCTTGTGGCATATTTTGGTTAAATCAAATCAAATCAAATTTTATTTGTCACATACACATGGTGAGCAGATGTTAATGTGAGTGTAGCGAAATGCTTGTGCTTCTAGTTCCGACAATGCAGTGATAACCAACAAGTAAACTAACTAACAATTCCAAAACTACTGTCAGTGTAAGGGGATAAAGAATATGTACATAAGGATATATGAATGAGTGATGGTACAGAGCAGCATACAGTAGATGGTATCGAGTACAGTATATACATATGAGATGAGTATGTGGACAAAGTAAACAGAGTGGCATAGTTAAAGTGGCTAGTGATACATGTATTACATAAGGATGCAGTCGATGATATAGAGTACAGTATATACGTATGCATATGAGATGAATAATGTAGGGTAGGTAACATTATATAAGGTAGCATTGTTTAAAGTGGCTAGTGATATATTTACATAATTTCCCATCAATTCCCATTATTAAAGTGGCTGGAGTTGGGTCAGTGTCAATGACAGTGTGTTGGCAGCAGCCACTCAATGTTAGTGGTGGCTGTTTAACAGTCTGATGGCCTTGAGATAGAAGCTGTTTTTCAGTCTCTCGGTCCCAGCTTTGATGCACCTGTACTGACCTCTCCTTCTGGATGATAGCGGGGTGAACAGGCAGTGGCTCGGGTGGTTGATGTCCTTGATGATCTTTATGGCCTTCCTGTAACATCGGGTGGTGTAGGTGTCCTGGAGGGCAGGTAGTTTGCCCCCGGTGATGCGTTGTGCAGACCTCACTACCCTCTGGAGAGCCTTACGGTTGAGGGCGGAGCAGTTGCCGTACCAGGCGGTGATACAGTCCGCCAGGATGCTCTTGATTGTGCATCTGTAGAAGTTTGTGAGTGCTTTTGGTGACAAGCCAAATTTCTTCAGCCTCCTGAGGTTGAAGAGGCGCTGCTGCGCCTTCTTCACGACGCTGTCAGTGTGAGTGGACCAATTCAGTTTGTCTGTGATGTGTATGCCGAGGAACTTAAAACTTGCTACCCTCTCCACTACTGTTCCATCGATGTGGATAGGGGGGTGTTCCCTCTGCTGTTTCCTGAAGTCCACAATCATCTCCTTAGTTTTGTTGACGTTGAGTGTGAGGTTCTTTTCCTGACACCACACTCCGAGGGCCCTCACCTCCTCCCTGTAGGCCATCTCGTCGTTGTTGGTAATCAAGCCTACCACTGTTGTGTCGTCCGCAAACTTGATGATTGAGTTGGAGGCGTGCGTGGCCACGCAGTCGTGGGTGAACAGGGAGTACAGGAGAGGGCTCAGAACGCACCCTTGTGGGGCCCCCGTGTTGAGGATCAGCGGGGAGGAGATGTTGTTGCCTACCCCCTAAACTGTCCCCAATTCAATAGAATGTCAACCCTCTGCATGCACAGTGCGTTCTTCTATCACATGTACAGCTGATTCTCAAGATCTTGCACACTAATGAGACGCTATTGAGCCCACACTACTACACTGTCTGAGCCAAGGACTACATGCTTTCTGGTAAGTTTTGATTACAATACTGGGTGGGGTGAATATATTTTATATGACATACATATGTTTTTTGTTAACTAGTAAATAGTAGCCTACAGTAAAGTGTGTTTAAATCATTTCTAACTTGTTAACAATTTCTGTTAGTTCGTTGTGGGTTTTAGCTTTCTTGAGCCCGCAAACTGAGGAGTGTTAATTCACCTGTTTCCATACATGTTTCATTTTAAAATATTTATCTTAAAATTCAAAAGGCACTCTTGTTGCAAGTGCATGGCAACAGTTGAACAAGATGAATGAAAAAGGAAACCGCACACTGCTCTTGATAGTATCACTGCTCTTGATAGTATCACTGCTCTTGATAGTATCACTGATCTTTAATAAGCTTACGTATCGGCCTCACAGCCTTCGTCAGAGATTTTTGACATTTATCTTACAAAGGAGTTGTTAATCTAACTTGCTTAACTATTTATATATACATGGAATTGTATTTGGGTTTTTTTTAACTATTTTTTCTAATCTTTATAGGAAAATGCCACGGGCACTATCTGATGTGTGGAGACATTTCACTGCAGCTAATGTAGAAGGAAAAGCTGTGTACATTTGCAAATACTGTGCCAAATCATAAGTGAAGAATGCAACAAAGATGCAGAATCATCTGGCCAAGTGCATAAAGTTCCCTCAGCACTCACAACAAGCAGCCAAACATCTACATTTAAATGCTATTAATATTAATTAGCATATATTTCCGTTAACTCCCATATATTCCTGTTAATTCCCATATATTTCTGCTAATTCCCACGGAAAGTTCCGACCTCTGAATATTCCCCAAAATATGCAACTTTAAAACTCTCGTTATTTACCGACTGCCTCTGACCACGCGTACAACAACTACCTTATTAGAATTTGTTCTTAACTGACTTGTCTAGTTAAATTAAAAATATTTAGATCCTATCAGTATCGACACGTCTAAACGACACACTTTGTGAACGTTCTCTCTGCGTGATGTTTTGGGGAATGCATGTTACATCTTTGGCTGTTGTAGGAAAGCTGCATCATTAAAACACTGGTAAACCTAAGTTCCCTCGCTATCGGAAAACCGGGCGCAGGGCAATTAATGCTTTGGCAGGACAAATCATTCTTTCCAGACTGGTGTGGAAGAAGGAAGTGATAAAAATGTGTTATTTTCCACCATAATTTGCAAATAAATTCATTTAAAATCCTACAATGTGATTTTCTGGATTTTTTTCTCATTTTGTCTGTCATAGTTGAAGTGTACCTATGATGAAAATTACAGGCCTCTCTCATCTTTTTAAGTGGGAGAACTTGCACAATTGGTGGCTGACTGAATACCTTTTTGCCCCACTGTATATACATCACAGCAGACTGAAATATAACAAAACCATTTGACACAGAAACACCGGATTTTCAGTAGTTTAAAAATATGTATGTTTATTAATTATTATTGAATAACATTCCACCCATGAGGCCACTCGATCATTTGACTGCACCGACCGCCACAAAATCAAAAGTAGACATTGAATATCCCTTTGAGCATGTTGAAGTTATTAATTACACTTTGGATGGTGTATCAATACATCCTGTCACTAAAAAAGATACAGGCATTTTTCTTAACTCAGGTGTCCTTCCTATCTTGTCCTTCCTACTCAGGAAGGAAACCACTCAGGAATTTCACCACGAGGCCAATGGTGACTTTAAAACAGTTTAATGGCTATGAAAGGAGAAAACTGAGGATGGAACAACAACATTGTAGTTACCCCACAATACTAACCTAAGTGACAGAATGAAAAGAAGGAAGCTTGTACAGAATAAAAATATTCCAAAACATGCATCCTGTTTGCAAATAGGCACTAAAGTAATACTGGAAGAAAATAACATGGCAAAGACATTCACTTGTTGTCCTGAATACAAAGTGTTACACATGTTTTCCATGTAAGTGATGCCATTCCATTTGCTCCGTTCAGCCATTATTATGAGCCGTCCTCCCCTCAGCAGCCTCCACTGTCCTCGACATATCATTGTTCAAAATACATTGAGACTCGTGTCCTCTCAATTTACAGATTTTCCCTTTTCCTCACTCAGAAAACAAAACATTACCCGATTAGTGGGAGGAATAGGGGCAACTTTTTGATACATGCGGTGTCCATGTTCAGAACTGTATACCTAAACAAAAACAAAATAAAGGCAATAGAAAAAAGAAAAATAAGAACTCACCATCTACAGCAATCATTTAAGTGGGCCACAAAAAAATATGAAATACTTAGGATGCTTAATAAGTGACAATAAACAACAAATATGTAAAAATACCTTTATTCCATATGAAAGCAGATTTATTAATCTAATTTAATAATCTTCCAATAAATCTTACATGGTCATAAAATACTTTATATGGTCTAGTAAAATTCATAGAATAAAAATGAATGTTTTACATCTTCCTAAAGTCTGAGGGTGGTTTTAATCTTACAGAATTCTACAAGAACCAACATCACTCCCAAAAACACAGCCTTACAGGGCTGCTATCTAGAACCTAAAAGGTGCATCTTCCTAAAGTCTGAGGGTGGTTTTAATCTTCCAGAATTGTATCAACTAGCTACCCAAGGCTTTTACTTGCGACTAATAGTTAAATGCCCTAAAGAGGAACTATGGGTACATATTGAATATGCGCATTCTCATCTCCAGAATCTTTTGATGTGTCAGAGGATGTAGCTAAGAACATGAGCAACTTCATAGTTAAGAGCACCTTAACAATATGGAAGAATATGAAACGTATTCTACAAGAGCCAACATCACTCCCAAAAACACAGCCTTACAGGGCTGCTAAAGAGAACCTAAAGGGTGCTATCTAGAACCTAAAAGGTGCTATCTAGAACCTAAAGGGTGCTATCTAGAACCTAAAAGGTGCTATCTAGAACCTAAAGGGTGCTATCTAGAACCTAAAAGGTGCTATCTAGAACCTAAAACAGTTCCACGTCTGTCCCCATAGAAGAACCCTTTGAAGAACCCTTTTGGGTTCCATGTAAAACCCTTTCCACAGAGAGTTCTACATGGAACCCAAAAGAGTTCTACCTTGAACCAAAAAGGGTTCGACCTGGCTGGAACCAAAAAGGTTTATCCTATGGGGAAAAGGGTTTATCCTGGGGAAAAGGACTGGAACCAAAAAGGTTTATCCTATGGGGAAAAGGACCTGGCTGGAACCAAAAAGGTTTATCCTATGGGGAAAAGGACCTGGCTGGAACCAAAAAGGTTTATCCTATGGGGAAAAGGGTTCGACCTTTCCATAGTACCCTTTTTTCAGAAGTCACCAAATAAATTGGTCCACATGGAAAACTAAAGGCATAGAAACCATAAATGACTTGGCAACAGGAAATAGATGTATTTCCATGACAGAATTAAAAAGTAATTTGGGACTGACCAGTTTAGATAGACACCATTTCTAAATGAAATATTTTAGACAGTAGAGCAACCTTGAGGGAATCTTATTTGAGTCAGAAAAGGATGTTCATATGATAGTGACGATATACAAAACCTAAACAAACAAATAAATAAATAAATAAATAAACAAAAGAAAATATCCAACAATGTTTTACAAAAAATATGGAACCAATACTTTTAAAAATAACTGATGTTAGAACAAGATGGCGTTGGAACATAACTAATAAGTTGGAGCATAACTAATGAAATTAAAGTTAATTGAGTATATCAATTGTAGAGAATTCATTATATGAGACAAAATTCACACATTTTACAGCACAATGGTAGAGTCATATCTTAAAGTGTAAAACTAACAATGATTCAATAATCCATGCATTCATGCTACAAAGTCCAAAAGTTATGGGCAGACCTGGAAAGTTGGCTGATAGAAGTATTACAATGTAAACATACTTTTAATCTATCTGGCTGCATGGCATATGGGGGTGTAGTGAGATACCCAATGATTTATTATTGAAATAGCATGGGCGACCGAGAAAATGTGTCAAATGTAAGACCACGTGGCAAACAATAATGCATGCACTAGGGATGGAGGTGTGATCATGCGTGTCTGGGCAGAGGAGATGTACTGTAGTCGTTGTTTGTGTGCGTCTATAAGTTGTTCATATGTGTATGTTTGTATTTGGTGTAAAAAATAAATAAAAAAATGGAAATTGAAACATTTACCCACACAGCCACACTATAAGAAATTATTCTGGGGTGAATTGAAATAGACACTGAAATACAAAACATTAAGAACACCTGCTGTTTCCATTACATAGACTGATCAGGTGAAAGCTATGATCCCGTATTGATGTCACTTTTTAAATCCACTTCAATCAGTGCAGATGAAGGGGCGGAGAAAGGTTAAAGAAGGATTTAGACTTCATTGACACCTTGTAGACTTCATGCCCTGATGAATTGAGGCTGTTCCGAGGTCAATTATTCGTTGTTTTCATTTGACCAAAATAATGTAAATCCAATTTAATATGTTGCTCAAAATCTTTTATGGGGATAACCAATGAGAGTGACAATTGAGTGATTGGAATGATTTGATTTTAATCACCTTGCATTTGCTATCTTGCCACGTGACAGTTTTTAGAGGATTATGGGTAATTCATAACTTTTTGACTTTATGATTATATATTGTATGCATGTTTAAAGGAAGAAAATTATATTTCTATACTAGTATTATTATTTTTTGGTATTTGTATAGAATATTAAAACACAATCTACTTGCAGTGAAGCCGCTCAACATTTACATTACATTCGGTCATCTACTGTAACAGACTCCCACCCAGAGCGACCCACAGGAGCAACCAGGCCCTGCTCAAGGGCACGTAGACAGAATAAAATTAAATAATTAAATGCCCCACCCCCAAGATCCCCATCCCCCAAGCCCCCATCCCCCAATGCACCAACAGCCAACAAAACGAACAAAAGAGAAAAAAGAGAAAGACAAAGGTAAACAGAAAACAACAATGCAAAAAACAAAAGACATCAAGGAAAATCATAACAGCAAGGCCAAATACATTTGTGTCACCCTGACCTGTTTCACCTGTCGTCTCCAACCCCCTCCAGGTGTCGCCCATCTTCCCCATTATCCCCAGTGTATTTATACCCGTGTTCTCTGTCTGTCTGTTGCCAGTTTTGTTTCGTGAAACCTACCAGCGTTTTTCCCTTTGCACCTGTTCCAGTTCCTGTTTTCTAGTTTCTCCCGTTTTTGACCTTTCTGCCTGCCCTGAGCCTACCTGCCGCTCTGTACATTTCCACACCACACTGGATTATGGCCCCCTGCCTGCTCTGACCCCGAGTCCCAGCGGTCTGAGTCCCACCCGGACCCAAACCGCCTCAACACCATGGAGAGGAACTACAATGTGGGGAATTGTGAGCTTCTCACGGTGAAGATGGCGTTGACGGAGTCTCCACTGGCTGGAGTTGTGGAACATCCTTTCATTGTGTGGACCACAAGAACCTGGAATATCTCCGCTCCTCGGTCCTGGACTCTGGCTTTTGTGTGACAACGCTTTTGGTGGCCTACCATGATGCCTGACGTCTTCGTAGCCGCTTGCACGGTCTGTGCGCAGAACAAGACTCCTCTGCAAGATCTGTCTGGTCTCCTCCTATTTACGTGTGGATGTGCACGTGTGTTAGTTTGAATGAGTGTGTATATGCATGTGTACAAACACCTGCGCAAAATCAGCCTCAGGCAAACAAGCATTAGATGTAACACCATTGCCCCTCAGTGTCATTCAAATGTAGTTTTTGTTCTGTTTTGACTTTATTTTTTTTAAACGTTATCTTTGACCATCACCAGCAACTCCACTCCCACTTGTCATGATCGTTATAAGGAGTGGACCAAGATGCAGCGTGTTTTATCAGGAAGAAAAACTCAAAGAAAAACAATAAAGCGAAAAAAAAACGGACCGTGATGCTCGCAGGCAACTACACCTTGACAAGATCCCACAAAGCACAATGGGGAAATGGCTACCTAAATATGATCCCCAATCAGAGACAATGATTAACAGCTGCCTCTGATTGGGAACTATACCAGGCAAACATAGATATAACATAGATATATAATTCACCTAGATAACCCACCCTTAATCACACCCCGACCTAACCAACATAGAGAATAAACAGCTCTCTATAGTCAGGGCGACACCACATCCCAACCCTCAACTTCCCTCAGCTGGGGCGGCTCTAGTGGTTAGAGCTAGTAACCGGAAGGTTGCAAGTTCAAATCCCCGAGCTGACAAGGTACAAATCTGTCGTTCTGCCCCTGAACAGGCAGTTAACCCACTGTTCCCAGGCCATCATTGAAAATAAGAATTTGTTCTTAACTGACTTGCCTGGTTAAATAAAAATAAAATAAATACCATATGTCTCTGCTGGCCACCCTCTTCGGATTCTGTGCACCGTATATCTTTCAACTATGCAGTGATGATTAACGTACAATTTTAATCTATATAATTGAATAGGATCAACAGAGTTGAAGCAAAATACTTTTACTAAGAGTAATTAGTAATTGACTGACAGGTCTCTCCAGATCTCCCAACAATGCTATTTCTCGGGTCAATTTAAGATTAATGTTATGCTTTTTCAGCCATTCCTGAAGCTGAGACGAGAACCAGTCTATCTGAGGGCAATACCAAAACAAATGGTCTATTGATTTTGCATCCTCACAACAAAATCTGCAGAGATGCAATGATTGTATGCCCCACATATTTAACATTTTGTCAGTGGCAAGAATTCTGTACAGTGATTTTCCTGAAAAGCACAGAGTCTTGAATCTTGTGTCGTTTAATATATCAACGCAGCACAGCTGTCAACATCCTGGTCCTCAAATGAAACTGGTATTATTTTCTATTTATGATATTTTTATTCCTCCACCAGTTTGGATCCTTTATATTGAGCAGACAGACCAGTTCCCTACCTACTTTTGGGGTAACACTGTAATCAATTGGTTGCAATCTTGGATTGAGCAGACCTTCCCATACAATTATGATAACTCCATGAAATAACTCTCCCATTTCAATTTACAATATAATTTAAAAAACAATACAGGTTTTTTATCAACCTGCACATTTAAGTTCAGCCAGTATATTTAAGTTCAGCCAGTATATTTAAGTTCAGCCAGTATATTTAAGTTCAGACAGTATATTTAAGTTCAGACAGTATATTTAAGTTCAGCCAGTATATTTAAGTTCAGACAGTATATTTAAGTTCAGACAGTATATTTAAGTTCAGCCAGTATATTTAAGTTCAGACAGTATATTTAAGTTCAGCCAGTATATTTAAGTTCAGACAGTATATTTAAGTTCAGCCAGTATATTTAAGTTCAGCCAGTATATTTAAGTTCAGCCAGTATATTTAAGTTCAGACAGTATATTTAAGTTCAGACAGTATATTTAAGTTCAGACAGTATATTTAAGTTCAGACAGTATATTTAAGTTCAGACAGTATATTTGTTGTAATATTTGCTCTACAATGCTTGTTTGAAAAAGAGATACTTTGAAAAAGGTTTAATTTTCAATTAATCGAAAATGAGACATGGCAATCTGCACTAAGGCAAAAAATTCATTTTTTAAACAATCAGTGAGCTTTTCTTAGTAATCTACTTGAGAATCATTTAGGATACAAATACAACTTTTGAATAAGTGAAGCTTTTAGAGAGATATTTAGTGCTTTTATATTTAATAATCTCAACCCACCCAGTTCATATTCATTATATAGATAGGCACGCTTTATCTTGTCTGGTTTAGCATCCCAGATAAAGCTAAATATATTTTGCTCATATGATTTGAAAAACGAATCATCAGGAGTAGGCAGCGCCATAAGTAAGTGAGTAAACTGAGATATGACTAAGGAGTTATTCAGGGCAATTTATCCATAAATAGACAGGTATTTACCTGTCCATGGTTACAGGAGCCTGTCTATTTTTACTAGTTTTCTATTGAAATTCATTGTGGAGAGCTCATTTATATATTTTGTGATATGAATACCAAGTATGTCTACGTCACCGTCAGTGCATTTTATAGGTAAACTGCAGGGTAATGTAAAAGTTGTATTTTTTAAAACTTCCAATACGTAATATTGTACATTTTACATTTACATTTAAGTCATTTAGCAGACGCTCTTATCCAGAGCGACTTACAAATTGGTGCATTCACCTTATGACATCCAGTGGGACAGTCACTTAACAATAGTGCATCTAAAACTTAGGGGGTGGGGTTTACTTAACCTATCCTAGGTATTCCTTAAAGAGGTGGGGTTTCAGGTGTCTCCGGAAGGTGGTGATTGACTCCGCTGTCCTGTCGTCGTGAGGGAGTTTGTTCCACCATTGGGGGGCCAGGGCACTTATCCTAATTAGGTTTTAGTCCAGAAAGACCAGAAAAGTTATCTAGATCTTCAATGAGACATTGCAGGGATCTAGCTTGCGGACTTAATATAGAATTTGAGTCGTCGGCATACATGGACACTTCTGTTTTTAAGTCTTGGATTTCTAATCCTCTGATGTTGCTATTTGATCAAATTTTAATAGCTAGCATGTCGATGGCCACAACAAATAGATATGGTGACAGCGGACACCCTTGTTCAACTCCACTTGACAATTCTAAACTCTAAGAAGTAGCCTCTATTTACTATTTTACACCTGGGGTTGTTATACATTACTTTTACCCATTTTACCGAACGCGAAAAAATAAATAAATCCAGTCTTACTTTATCAAAGGCCTTTTCAAAATCTGCTATAAATACCAGGCCTGGCTTCTTAGATGTTTCTAGTAGTTGTCGTATATTATCTCCAATGTATCGTCCATGTAAAACCCTGTCTGATCAGGATGAACAATACCTGGTAAAAGCCCTTTCAATTCTGAGTGCTATGCATTTTGCTAGTATTTTTGCATCACAACATTGAAGTGTAAGAGGCTTCCATTCTTGTTTTTAGATACACTGGATCTTTATATTTGCCATCTGGGTCTTGTTTTAATAATAACGAAATCATACTTTCCTGTTGAGTACATGACAGACTACCATTTCTATACGAGTAGTTAAAAACAAGCTAATAATGGAGCTTTAAGTATATCAAAAAAGGCTTGGATATACACTACTGTTCCAAATGTCCTTGTTTTTGAAAGAAAACACATTTTCTGTCCATTAAAATAACACCAAATTGATCAGAAATACAGTGTAGACATTGTTAATGTTGTAAATTACTATTGTAGCTTGAAACAGCAGCTTTTTTATGGAATATCTACATAGGCCTACAGAGGCCCATTATTAGCAACTATCACTCCTGTGTTCCAATTAAAAATCATTATTTATAACCTTGTCAACATCTTGACTATATTTCCTATTCATTTTGCAACTCATTTCATGTATGTTTTCATGGAAAACAAGAACATTTCTAAGTGACCCCAAACTTTGAAGAAAATATCTGCTTAAAATATTTAACTTCTTCTTTTTTTATTTTTAGAATTTTACCCCTTTTTAGCTACTATCTTGTCTCATCGCTACAACTCCCGTACGGGCTCGGGAGAGACGAAGGTTGAGAGTCATGCGTCCTCCGATACACAACCCAACCAAGCCGCACTGCTTCTTAACACAGCACGCATCCAACCCGGAAGCACCAATGTGTCGGAGGAAACCCTGTGCACCCGGCAACACCGTGCACGCACTGCGCCCGGCAACCCCGTGCATAGGGAGGGGTGGTCATCACGAGGTTTACCTGAGATGGAAAAATACTGAACAACACAATAGCAGGAACTGAGCAACTGTTATAACTAGGGTGTGACACCAGAACAGTAAGCATCTATATATCGACAGAGGGTGCACTCCAAGAAGCGCCAAGAGGCTGGGACTAGCCTGAGCGCCTGCGATAGGCTGAGCAAGTCTAAACCACGCCAGCCTCTACTGTGATAGGCCAACAGACGGGTTGGAACTATATCTATCACAGTATAAGAACAGCTGTTTACTTACATCCTGTCAGTTCTCGGTTAACCCTGCGTGGTGACACATTGAACCCGTACATACGAAAATTGCATTTACCATTTATTGCTTACTTAATAAAAAGCAGACATAGAATAAAATCCGGGACTTAGTGTTCTACTTGTCTTGATACCAGATTAGATTGACGCAACTTTTCAATTGGTGACCTCGACGTGATCTGGTGAAAAGGACGTCGCTGGACATTGGTGTGCCAGCCGATTGGTCAGTACTGTCGTCAGACGGTGTGTCTCACAGTATCTGACCGGTCAACTAAAAAGGTAAGCAGATACCTATTGTAATAACTGAAGTTCTGCATATTGGCATTATCCAAATTTATTTTGTGAGAATACCTGTTTGACGTAAGTTACCAAATTATAATTCCCTATACCTAGTATAAAAATATTATAACGATATAGACACAACTGTGGTGAATGCAATTTTAATCGATCATCCCTATTTTGCAATGTGTAAATGAAATGTACTGTATGAGTGGATAGTCAGGGACTACATGTTATGAATGCGAATACATGGAAATAGTCAGGGACTATTAGGGGTAAATTACCATATGATAACGAATGCAATGTACTAGATAGGTCAGGGACCTGTTGGTTTGCATGTGGATGGGTCGGCGTACCTACTAGTGTGAGTGTGGGGGAACGGCAATATAACAGATAGATACAGGTCAGGGACCTGGGTTATATTGGAAGTAAGATAAGTTCGCCGAGTGACTGTGGTACATTGGGTATTAAGTCAGGGTACTAATACCATGTGTGAATGACCTAAGGGGTTAAAGAAGTGTCGGGGACACAGTTCATATGGAATAATTTACCTAGCGTATGATAATACATTGAATATTGCAGTCTGGGACGGAATATTCCTAGGGGACCCACATTGCAGATTTGAGTGTGTTGAGAAATAAGGTAGATCTATTTTGCTATTTTAATTCATTTACACGAGTATACACATAGACATATGTACTAAAATGTTATTAGAAATAGAAAAGGTACTGAAAACGTTCCTGAAGTCCATCATTGGGGGCCAGGGCAGCGAACAGTTTTGACTGATTGCAGGTTTGAGTGATTCAAACTGATGTATGTTGGTCTTGCAGGTTTGGAAGCCAGTGGAGAGAACGGAGGAGCGGGGTTCAAACTGATGAGTTGAAGGGTTTAATGGCACAGGCAGGGAGCCCAGCCAACAGCGAGTTTAATCCAGACAGATGTTTGACCTGTGATTCAAGAGAACTGATGTATGTTTGAGTGATTCAAACTGATGTATGTTTGAGTGATTCAACTGATGTATGTTTGAGTGATTCAAACTGATGTATGTTTTATGAGTGATTCAAACTGATGTATGTTGCAGGTTTGAGTGATTCAAACTGATGTATGTTTGCAGGATTGAGTGATTCAAACTGATGTATGTTTGCAGGTTTGAGTGATTCAAACTGATGTATGTTTTTTTTCAGAGTGATTCAAACTGATGTATGTTTGAGTGATTCAAAGAGAGGAGGGGATAGGGTCAAGCGGGGGAGGTTGATGTATGTTAGGGCAGTGAGTGATTCAAACTGATGTATGTTTGAGTGATTCAAACTGATGTATGTTTGAGTGATTCAAACTGATGTATGTTTGAGTGATTCAAACAGAAAGGGAGAGAACAGGGTGATGTATGTTTGAGTGATTCAAAAGATGTATGTTTGATGTGATTCAAACTGATGTATGTTTGATAGTGATTCAAACTGATGTATGTTTGAGTGATTCAAACTGATGTATGATAAATGATAAGGATGTTAAGCAGGTTTGAGTGATTCAAACTGATGTATGTTGGGAGAGATGCAGGTTTGAGTGATTCAAACTGATGTATGTTTGCAGGTTTGAGTGATCGATGGTAAACAGAACATAGACAGATTCAAATAGCAAGAATCTTACTGGGTTTCCGTGTGCAGCTAATCAGTGGACTGGAGAGCTGGCTAGTGATGTATGATTGCAGGTTTGAGTGATTCAAACTGATGTATGTTTGAGTGATTCAAACTGATGTATTTTTGCAGGTTTGAGTGATTCAAACTGATGTATGATTGCAGGTTTGAGTGATTCAAACTGATGTATGTTTGAGTGATTCAAACTGATGTATGATTGCACGTTTGAGTGATTCAAACTGATGTATGTTTGCAGGTTTGAGTGATTCAAACTGATGTATGATTGCAGGTTTGAGTGATTCAAACTGATGTATGTTTGAGTGATTCAAACTGATGTATGATTGAAGACTGATTCAAATACGATTTGAGTGATTCAAACTGATGTATGTTTGAGTGATTCAAACTGATGTATGTTAATGTTTGAGTGATTCAAACTGATGTATGTTTGAGTGATTCAAACTGATGTATGATTGGTTTGAGTGATTCAAACTGATGTATGATTGCAGGTTTGAGTGATTCAAACTGATGTATGTTTGCAGGTTTGAGTGATTCAAACTGATGTATGTTTGAGTTTGATTCAAACTGATGTATGTTTGCAAACGTTTCAGTGATTCAAACTGATGTATGATTGCAGGTTTCAAACTGATGTATGATTGCATTTTGAGTGATTCAACAAACTGATGTATGTTTGAGTGATTCAAACTGATGTATGTTTGAGTGATTCAAACTGATGTATGTTTGCAGGTTTGAGTGATTCAAACTGATGTATGTTTTTGAGTGATTCAAACTGATGTATGAGTGATTCAAACTGATGTATGATTTGCAAACTGGTTTCAAACTGATGTGATTCAAACTGATGTATGATTGCAGGTTTGAGTTTCAAACTGATGTATGTTTGCAGGTTTGAGTGATTCAAACTGTTTCAGTGATTCAAACTGATGTATGATTGCAGGTTTCAGTGATTCGAACTGATGTATGTTTGAGTGATTCAAACTGATGTATGTTTGAGTGATTCAAACTGATGTATGTTTGCAGGTTTGAGTGATTCAAACTGATGTATGTTTGAGTGATTCAAACTGATGTATGTTTGAGTGATTCAAACTGATGTATGATTGCAGGTTTGAGTGATTCAAACTGATGTATGATTGCAGGTTTGAGTGATTCAAACTGATGTATGTTTGCAGGTTTGAGTGATTCGAAATGATGTATGTTTGCAGGTTTGAGTGATTCAAACTGATGTATGTTTGTAAGGTTTGAGAGAGTCGAACCGTGTGATTGTAGTACATTAGGTATTAAGTCGATGTACTAATACCAAGTGTGTATGACCTTCGGGTAAATAACAGGTGTGAGACCTAGGTTATGTTTTGAAACGGCAAAGGAGAAGTGCAGGGTGTTTACTAGACAGTGGCTAGATTGGGACACATTCTAAGGCAGCACACAATTGAACCTGATCATTTCTATTGTATTCCAATTAAAACCAGTAATTGAAATACATTAGACAGTGGCTAGTCAGGAGCAGCATTAGAGACCAATGGAGTAAAAATGGGAACGATTGGAAGAAACAAGGGGGAAAATTATACAGAGAATGAACAGAAGAGCGCCCAACGAACCTGGTTGGATATTGGCGACGCTAAAACGGAAAACATATACAACCAATTCGGAGTAGATAGAGAGAATAAGGAGAATCCTCGCTGGGGAAAAGCTTGGACCTTTGAATTGACATATTTTCTGGGAATCGTCTCGGTGCCGGAGTTTGGGAATACAGACAATTATAATAATATCCTTGTTGGCGGGGAAACTCAATCATTTCAATAATTTTGGTGGTTCAGTGGCAATGTTTTTGCCTTCAACGTGGGAGACTGGGGTTCGTATCCTAGCCTTGACATCGATACACAAAAATTATTTGGATTGTAATTCAAATATTTATAGGTTTTGCCCGGAAAGATATGGTTGTTAGTGTTTGTTCAAGATATGAACTGAATGTTTTAATAGGTTGTTTGGGTTGAATTGAGAGACTAATTCATTCAAAATAATGGCGAGGCATTTTATATGTAGTACGTTGAGTTTCCCAAATGATCTGCTGGAATAATTATTGAGACTGGAGTCGTATTTAAATAAATGTATCATAGAAGAGAAAGTCACCTAAACCTGATGAATTCTAAGGAATAACGGAGAGATACGATAAAGTTTTGAGCCCATCAGGATGTTATATTTTTTATGAATCGACTGACATACGATATAAATTTAGCAAAGTACATGGTACGTTTAAATTTGGGGGTATAGAAAGTTGGGAAGTTCGGTTGGTTTTACTTTTTCGATAGAATTTAAAGCAGAACTCAATCTGAATAGGGGATATATCTTTGACTAGAGGCAAGTTGACTTACTGCGTCATTACATTGAATACACAATAACGTTCCTCAAATTATGACAGAGAAAAATGGTTGTGTCATTTAAAGGGAAAATGTGTGCATTATAGCTTTGAGTCACTTTTCAAAAGTGGCTAAAGGTTCCAAATACATTTTTAAAAAGTAGCTGAATATCGTCAGGATAGTCTGAAAACATGCTAAAAATAGCAACAAAATTGCTAGGCGTTTCATTGGGCTATATTTGGCTATAAGAGAGGGAGGTCGTAAAAAGTTGTGGTAGTTCCCGGTTATTGATTTTTGGTTTGATTGTTTAGGTAACACCAGTGAATTTGATAAAGAAGTTAACGTATTCTACACATTATCTGGAAACATGACCTGTTTTCATTATGGGGAACAATGAAAGGCCCTCAAGTGGTATTACTGGCTGGGAGTGTTTTGTTTTAAAGGGACAGTGCACGTTTATCACAGTTGTGTGAGTGTAATGGCAGGGTAAAAAGCATTTTGGGGAGACAATTTGGAGAAAGACTGAATGAGTTACATGAAACATTGAGGAAATTTAAAACGATTGATTTGAGGGTATTATTATAATTATTAGGTTTTATTTGTAGTAAATGTTTTGGGTTTAAGGGGATTTCCATGTTCCCAGAGACAAGATATCTTAAAGGGGTACACTCACATATGGAATATTAGGAGTTTTATTTTCTGGGTTTTAATTAAACACGTGAATTCTTTAGATAAAGGGTTCTTTAATATGTCTAATAATAATAATATATAATATAATATGCCATTTAGCAGACGCTTTTATCCAAAGCAACTTACAGTCATGTGTGCATACATTCTACGTATGGGTGGTCCCGGGAATCGAACCCACTACCCTGGCGTTACAAGCGCCATGCTCTACCAACTGAGCTACAGAAGGACCATAGTATGGAACACGACTGTAAAAGGTTGGTACAATCTTTGACCTCTATCGCGGCTTTCCCTTGTGGTCATTTGTGATACTGATTTCAAGGTAAATTAATTATGATGGAGTTTATAGCTCTTGGACATAATTGTAGTTTGAACCACAGGGGAGAAAGTGGAATTGAGGCAGGACAAATTATGGAGAGCGGGGGAATAGACTCTAGTGAGGATAAGAAAGAGGTTCAGGATTCTGTTGTAAACACTGTGAAGGTTTCGAATTGGCTACTATTGATTTGGTATTACAACAGGAACAGAAATCCTACTTATCATCGATAATAAATAGGGGAAGACATGGTACATTGAGGTTTGGACAGGACAAATTTTAAGCAAATAGGGCAGGAAAATACATAGAAAAATAGTGATTTTATAAGCATTAAAATGATTTCTGAAAATAAATAAGTTGCAGTTCTTAGGGATGGTAAATTACTGTAGATAAGGTATCCCACACTATGCAACATATATTAAATTATTGATGAGACTGATTTTAAGGTTAACCCATGTTATTGTTAGATAAAATACAGTGGGCTCCTGAAGGAGAGAGTTCATTAGTACAGAAAGGATATGATGTGGTTAGCATTCGGTTTGGCTTTATTTGATCATTCGAATATTTTTTATTTAAATAGTATAAAGTGGACAGGGACATATGACATCTGTGGTGATTCAGGATTATTGATCATTTAACATTTACATTTAAGTCATTTAGCAGACGCTCTTATCCAGAGCGACTTACAAATTGGTGCATTCACCTTATGACATCATAAGGATCGAGATGACCGAGATGACCTTAATTAACCTATGTAAGCACTTTAGAAATTGCCACCATAGACATGTTTTTCCCAAAGATCCATGAGTTTAGATAAAGCCAAACAGTGAGACATTTAGTTAATATTTGGAAACAACACATAGTTGTTACTGACTGTTATGAGAAAAAGAGCTACAGACAGATAGGGGAAAAGGCAGACGGAGGAGCCCTCCCAGCGCTGCTGAGACCTTGAAGGTTTGAGAGCAGAGAGAAGGGGAGCCAGGAAATGAGCAAGATAGGAGTGACATAGAATGGGTAGATAACTGTTACTGAGTGGAGTAAAAAGGGGAATGAATGCTTAGTTGGTTTCAGGAACTAAGGTGTTAAACACGGAAGCATTGCCCAGAAATTATTCTGCACAATCAGGCCGAAATAGTAGCATCAACTAGTGTCTGTGAAATAAGAAATTAAAGAAAGGTTACTGTTTAAATAGACAAACACATCTACAGGAAGAACATACAAAGCAGCGCAGATAACTCTTAAAGACACTTGACAAATAAGACACTTGACAAAGAATTGATACAGGATAGACATGAATGGATGCCCGAGGGAGAATTGGACATGTGGAGAATGAAAGGGGCGCTCCTACATGTCAGACAAGGATAATTTACTAATCTTACCTAAGTCATTGTTTAGATATTGCCACAAAGTTGTTACCTGGGCAGAGCCAGGTATCAAAGGGGGGATGGGTAAGTTGTGGTCTAGGGATAATAAACTAATAAATAAATACAATTCTAGCTAACAAGTAGGCATAGAAGTTGAAGATATAATCAGATAGAACAAATGAGAAACTGTTTGTTAACCAAACCTGTATGTCCAAGATTTTATGCACTACAGGTTAATTACAGGAGAAGGTGATTCACTCAATCCAGCCCCTGGGGAGAATAGACAGGAAGCAGCCCCGTTGGGAGGGGCTATACCAAGTACTCCTGGTGACAGCCTTCGCGGTGAGAATAGCTGAAAGAGTTACCTGGGTTCATATCACACACTGCAAAAGGGTAAGACACCTTGACACTGTCAAACAATCACAGTGTTAGAGAGGAGAACCGTAACCAACAGGGTTCGGCTGTCATCTCTCTAATGAAGGTTCCCTGATCCAGTCTTTTCCCCACTGTGAGCGTTCATAGAAGTGAAAGTGTGCGCTGGCCTCTGGCTGATGATATGTTTTCTGGGAGGGTTTGGAGCTTTACAGGAGTGCTGATTGCTCTGAGCTGTCTTATTGTGGGAGCAATATTCCTTAATATACCAGGACCCATCCGAGAATTTAGAAGGTAGTAACGTGATCCATAGTTAGACGATGAGGATTTTGTATTAACCAAGCATAAAAGATCACTTGATCTGGATAAACAGGGAGTGTAGTGAAGGTAAAGGTTTCGGTTGACACCCTAGTGCCATTCCGGGTAGAAGAAGTTAGGACAGATGATAGCTCTATAGTCAGCCAGAATACAAGCAGAGCCCCTGATAAAGCAGATGCTGACCGTGGAGTCATCCAGAGCCAAGGGCCGGTGAGGATAGTGCAGACGAAAGATCTTAAGGAAGTGATTGAGGTGGAAACGGGTTATGGGGATTCTAACCTATGGTTAGAATGGATTCAGTATAAAGCCAGATCAGTAGCGAAAGAAGAATGTTAGGCCTGCGCCACAGCAAAACCTCAGTTGACAACCATTCTCTTACCATTTGATGGAATTGATATAGCCAGGGGAATGTCCTGTATGGTAAAGCTGTTCATGAGGGCAGGGAAGCTGGACAATGACAGTTGCATTGATCTGTGTTATCTGTATCCCCATGTGCCCATTGCATCCAGACTTCCCCCTTTCACAGATTACAGGAGGACATTATTATTGTATGGCTCGCTACATCACACACAGATGGGACATAGGGGAAGTAAGAACATGCAATAGGACAGAGAATGTTACAACCGACAAGACAATGAGGGACATGACTGGCAGATGAAAGGCCTAGAGTGGAGGTCTACTGGTTTTTGGAGGTGTAAGACTGGTAGTTGTGCACTAGTGCAGCAAGGCATGCTCTTTACCCTTACCCAGAGCCAGGTAGAAGAGAGAGAAGGAGTGCTCCGTTAGGATCTTACCTGATGAGTTCTGGATTGGAATCAAGCATCTTCTGGTGATAACAGCTACAACTAGGTTGATGGGATGTCAGGATAGAATAGCCTTGGATATGTTACTGGCTGAAAAGGGTGGGGAGGAGGGGTGAGGTTTCCCCCTGGAATAACACAGCTCCAGATGGATCAGTGACCAAGGCCCTGGCAGAGAACTCTGGGGTAGATAATGCTCTAAGAAATTGGTTTGATAGTGTGTTTGGGAAATGAATAAACGTCATGATCACTGTGTTTTGGGCAACCTTCACCTGTGTGACAAAGTTAGTTTTGTGCGGCTGTTGTCTTATTCCTTGTGTGGGAGGTCTCATTTCTAGGACTCTGGAGAAATCGATGACACAACAGATGGTGAGATACGGACCGATTCCAAGCTCTGACCAGTGGAATGATGAATACATGCCCCCAGACCTAGCGGATGGATCCAGCTCCTTCACATACGAGGAGCCTAAGTTGGATGGGGCCATTTTTGATGTTTAGGCATTTTAGGTTGTTTCTTGTTTTGATGTTTAGACTGTTTCTTTGATGAAGATTATAACGAAAATCCTGATAAGAAGAGTTATGATTCTGATGTAGGCCTGGAACAGTCAATGTAATACATATGTTGGTCTTTGTTCGGTTGTATTTGGATAACGAGATAGTTCTAATAAAAATAGATGTGTGCTTTTTAACATTCGAATAAAAATAGAGGTGTGATTGGATGTATAATATTTAATCATAGGGTGGATATGTTGTGGGATTTTTATGAATAATGACTAAATTATGTATACATTTAACTTAGAACTATAACTAAACAGAATACTACTATGTTCCTGTATGAATGTATGAATATTATTATAATCATAATACTGAATATAATGTGTGTAGTTTTACTCAAGAATTAGAACAAGGACTTTCTGTTCCTTGTTAGAAACAAACGGAGCCATCGTCAGACCGGCTGGAATACTGTGTTCCTTACAGGACATTCTGTCTCTACCCAGGGAGGGGAGAGACCTTGGGCTTGTAGTAGAGTGTTTAACAGGTGGCAGACAATGTGAGAAGGCTTGTGAACTATATTTCCATTGTATCTGAGAGGAGGAGAGACATTTATGATGAAATGTGAGGTATATAAACCAATGTACATGGTATTATGACCAGAGCTCTCGGGAATAAATGCTATTGATTAATTTTGAGACTGATCTTTGTCTATTTTATCCAAATAAGAACCTTACAAATTCTTAGAAATGGACAAAGTGTTTTGCTTTGTTGAAATTGAATTGGTTAATGAACATATAGGAATTAAATTAATCTAACAAATCATCAAGGACAACAATCACCCGAGCCACTGCCTGATCACCCCGCTATCATCCAGAAGGTGAGGTCAGTACAGGTGCATCAAAGCAGGGGCCGAGAGACTGAAAAACAGCTTCTATCTCAAGGCCATCAAACTTCTTATGGCTGCAGGGGCTTGGATGAAAAGGTGCCCATTGTCAACGGCCAGCTCCTCAGTCTCAGTTGCTAATATTAAATAGAACAGCTGGGAGCAGGAACGGAACGATAGAGAGAAGAGAGAGCGAGAGAGTAGAGACCAGCAGAGGGAAACGAACAGAATATGCACATTATTATTAGTATCGGATAGAAAACAATCTAAACGTTCCAAAACTGTCAAAATATTGTCTGTGAGTATAACAGAACTGATATTGCAGTTGAGGAAAATCTGAGGAAAATCAAACCAGGAAGTGGCTTCTATTTTGAAAACTCCGTGTTCCATAGCCTCCCTTTGCTCCATTTAAAGGGATATCAACCAGATTCCTTTTCCTATCGCTTCCTCAAGGTGTCAACAGTCTTCAGACATAGTTTCAGGCTTTTATTTTGAAAAATGAGCCAGAAAGATAACATCGTGTCAAGTGGTCGCATGAGTTTTGCTCGCGCAACAGAGTTTGGACAGCCATTACTTTTCCCTCTCCTACTGATAAAGACATTTGCGGTTGATATATTATTGATTATATATTTTTAAAACAACCTGAGGATTGAATATAAAAAACGTTTGACATGTTTCTGTGGACATTACGGAAACTATTTTTAATGTTGTCTACGTTGTGGTGATCTCTCTTTCCTGTGGATTTCTGAACATAATGCGCCAAACAAATTATATATAAAGTATATAAAGTATTTTGGATATAAAAATAATCTTTATGTAACAAAAGGAACATTTATTGTGTATCTGGGAGTCTCGTGAGCGAAAAAACATCAAAAGATCATCGAAGGTAAAAGATTAATTTGATTGTTTTTCTGATTTTCGTGACCAAGCAACTTGATGCTAAGTGTACATAATATGTTGTCGAGCGATCGATAAACTTACACAAACGCTTGGACTGCTTTCGCTGTAAAGCATATTTTCAAAATCTGACACGACAGGTCGATTAACAAAAGGCTAAGCTGTGTTTTCCTATTTTGCACTTGTGATTTCATGAATATAAATATTTTTAGTAATATTCATTGAATGTAGCGCTATGCAATTCAGTGGTTGTTGCTGACAATTATCAGATTGCAGCCATAACAAGTTAAACAGCCACCACTAACATTGAGTGGCTGCTGCCAACATACTGACTCAACTCCAGCCACTTTAATAATGGAAAATTGATGTAAAAAATGTATCACTAGTAATGTTTATATACCCTACATTATTCATCTCATATGTATATACTGTAATCTATTCCATCTACTGCATCTTGCCATCTTTATGTAATACATGTATCACTAGCCACTAAACAATGCCACTTTTATGTTTACATACCCTACATTACTCATCTCATATGTATATACTGCACTCGATACCATCTTCTGCATCTTTCCTACGCCGTTCTGTACCATCACTCATTCATATATCTTTATGCACATATTCTTTATCGCTTTACACTTGTGTGTGTGTATAAGGTCATTGTTGTGGAATTATCACATTAACATCTGCTATCCATGTGTATGTGACAAATACAATTGGATTTGATTCGATTTGACTCTGAACCTGACAGCGAAACTTGCACTGGACATACCAGAGAAACTAACTCTGTACCTGACAGGGAAACTGGCTGAGAGCTGGAGAGCAGTCGAGCTCTGGGCCTACTAGAGGAACTGGTAACTCTGAGCCTAGCCGGGCAGGAGCCTGATGACCAAACTGGGCTAGGGACTGAGGGCAGACTAGTGCTGGAGACAGCAGACTCAGTATAGCTGGAGACTGAGGACCTAATGCTAGGGACTGAGGGCAAACTAGTGCTGGAGACAGCAGACTCAGTTTAGCTGGAGACTGAGGACCTAATGCTAGGGACTGAGGGCAAACTAGTGCTGGAGACAGCAGACTCAGTATAGCTGGAGACTGAGGACCTAATGCTAGGGACTGAGGGCAAACTAGTGCTGGAGACAGCAGACTCAGTATAGCTGGAGACTGAGGACCTAATGCTAGGGATTGAGGGCCGACTACTGCTGGAGACAGCAGACCCAGTACAGTTGGAGACTGAGGACCTAATGCTAGGGATTGAGGGCCGACTACTGCTGGAGACAGCAGACCCAGTACAGTTGGAGACTGAGGACCTAATGCTAGGGATTGAGAGCCGACTACTGCTGGAGACAGCAGACCCAGTACAGTTGGAGACTGAGGACCTAATGCTAGGGATTGAGGGCCGACTACTGCTGGAGACAGCAGAACCAGTACAGTTGGAGACTGAGGACCTAATGCTAGGGATTGAGGGCCGACTACTGCTGGAGACAGCAGACCCAGTACAGTTGGAGACTGAGGACCTAATGCTAGGGATTGAGGGCCGACTACTGCTGGAGACAGCAGACCCAGTACAGTTGGAGACTGAGGACCTAATGCTAGGGATTGAGGGCCGACTACTGCTGGAGACAGCAGACCCAGTACAGTTGGAGACTGAGGACCTAATGCTAGGGATTGAGGGCCGACTACTGCTGGAGACAGCAGACCCAGTACAGTTGGAGACTGAGGACCTAATGCTAGGGATTGAGGGCCGACTACTGCTGGAGACAGCAGACCCAGTACAGTTGGAGACTGAGGACCTAATTCTAGGGATTGAGGGCCGACTACTGCTGGAGACAGCAGACCCAGTACAGTTGGAGACTGAGGACCTAATGCTAGGGATTGAGGGCCGACTACTGCTGGAGACAGCAGACCCAGTACAGTTGGAGACTGAGGACCTAATGCTAGGGATTGAGGGCCGACTACTGCTGGAGACAGCAGACCCAGTACAGTTGGAGACTGAGGACCTAATGCTAGGGATTGAGGGCCGACTACTGCTGGAGACAGCAGACCCAGTACAGTTGGAGACTGAGGACCTAATGCTAGGGATTGAGGGCCGACTACTGCTGGAGACAGCAGACCCAGTACAGTTGGAGACTGAGGACCTAATGCTAGGGATTGAGGGCCGACTACTGCTGGAGACAGCAGACCCAGTACAGTTGGAGACTGAGGACCTAATGTTAGGGATTGAGGGCCGACTACTGCTGGAGACAGCAGACCCAGTACAGTTGGAGACTGAGGACCTAATGCTAGGGATTGAGGGCCGACTACTGCTGGAGACAGCAGACCCAGTACAGTTGGAGACTGAGGACCTAATGCTAGGGATTGAGGGCCGACTACTGCTGGAGACAGCAGACCCAGTACAGTTGGAGACTGAGGACCTAATGCTAGGGATTGAGGGCCGACTACTGCTGGAGACAGCAGACCCAGTACAGTTGGAGACTGACGACCAGTTGGAGACTGTCCATCGGGTCCCCCATGGACTGAAGGGTCCTCTGAGGCGATTATGCACCAAGTCGCACACAAGGACCAAATCAAATAGGCCAGGTCAAGCGAGGATGTTAATAATTTGATAATAATAATATTTCAGTGTGTATTTTATTTAATTACAGCTGCATAGCTAATGTTATTCTTTGGTGTACAAACACTTTTTCATATCAATATTGTACATACATGTGATTGTAAAATGTTTGTTTATTTTGGTTTGGTCCATTTCCATACCCCCTTATTGTTCTCTTTTGCCTGACCTTCAGCTATCAAGGTGCCTGAGAGATAGGACCACGCCAAGGGTTAACATAATGTGTGTTGTCTCTTCGTGTGCACGACAAATAAAAATAATTAAATTAGCAGACCTCCAGTTGTGGCAGAGTCCTAATTAAAAGTACACAACGCAGAACGTACCACGCTACAAACTGGTGCCGCGACTTGCCGACTGTCAGCTCAAGCCGACCACCGGAGCTGTGCATGTGGATGAGATGCAAATGAGATGCAAATGTACATTTGTTCATGGTTTGCTATAAGTGAATTTATACTGTAAATAGTGAAGGTGAATGTAGCATATTCACTAGATAAGGGTATTTGTGTTTATTTGCTTGTTTTGAAGGAATTTGTTTATTGCAACAACAACAAAAAATGTATTTGTATGCAGTAAATTACATTGTATTTTAGTGCTCTATTGAGGCATGGAAGACTCAAGTCCATAAGATGCTGGGGATTTTAGTGTGAGTAGAGTGAGGGGATGTCCTTGCATTTACACCAATTGTACAGTCAGCTCCTGGGAGTAGAGTGTTTGCTAGTCCTGAGTTTACAAGCAATGGGAGGGGTAGGCTGTTTACCCCACCTGACCAGGGTATCCCACCTCTGTCTTTTGATGTACCATCACCCCCAGTCCTCAGTAATAATGGGACACCTCTGAGTCAGTTTAGTGACCTCATTAAGCAGATTGGCTGAGAATCTATCAGAATCTATCACAGTCTTTCTCCTGCCCATTCCCCTCAACAACCCCAGCAGTTTCCCCTGGCTGAGCAATGTGGGTCAACTTTTATTGATGCATCCAAGCTGAATCTGTTTGTGAAGTCAGATGTTAGTGCTCCACCTTTCTTTAGGGGTGATGGCTCAGATAAGTACTCTGTCTTGGAGTGGGAGGAGCTGATGGGAGTCTACCTAGAGAAGAGGGGTTACACTGGGTCTGAGAATTTTGGGGGGGGGATGATGTCTAGGCTCATGGGGAGGGCACGGGATGTGACCAATGTCTGGATGTGTAACAACCCTGTTGTCACAGAAGTTAAGGCAGTGTTCTCAAGCAACACTTTGGGGATACTGTCTGTTCAGGTATGCCATTAGCTGATTTCTACTCAATCAAACCATATGCTAATGAGGGCCCACTAGATTTCTGGATTAGGCTTAACAAAGCTGCAGAGGCATCTGAACAGTACCTTGTAAGTGAGGGTAGAACCTTGCCCAATCAGTGTTCAGAGTTGGCAGTCATGTTTGTACGCAACTGTCCTGATAAAGAGTTGGCCCAAGTGTTCAAATGCAAACCCCTTCGTGACTGGACAGCCAGTGAGGTACAGGATCGTTTGGATGAACTGTTAACCAGTTGGATTGAAAAACGTGATATTTTGTCACGAAAAGATGCTTGACTATGCATATAAACACGGCAAACGTTGTTTCCAAACGTTGTTTCCTCAAGGTGTTTTTAACATATATATTCGATAATATATCCGTTGAGGCAGTTGGTTTCTCATTAGAAGCGATTGGAAAAATGGGAGACACCATGTGGCCACATGCCTGCCTGTGCCATTAAACCCCTACAACTCATCCAGAACGCCGCAGCCCGTCTGGTGTTCAACCTTCCCAAGTTCTCTCACGTCACCCCGCTCCTCCGCTCTCTCCAATGGCTTCCAGTTGAAGCTCGCATCCGCTACAAGACCATGGTGCTTGCCTACGGAGCTGTGAGGGGAACGGCACCTCAGTACCTCCAGGCTCTGATAAGGCCCTACACCCAAACAAGGGCACTGCGTTCATCCACCTCTGGCCTGCTCGCCTCCCTACCACTGAGGAAGTACAGTTCCCGCTCAGCCCAGTCAAAACTGTTCGCTGCTCTGGCCCCCCAATGATGGAACAAACTCCCTCACGACGCCAGGACAGCGGAGTCAATCACCACCTTCCGGAGACACCTGAAACCCCACCTCTTTAAGGAATACCTAGGATAGGATACAGTAATCCCTCTCACCCCCCCCCTTAAAAGATTTAGATGCACTATTGTAAAGTGGCTGTTCCACTGGATGTCATAAGGTGAATGCACCAATTTGTAAGTCGCTCTGGGTAAGAGCGTCTGCTAAATGACTTAAATGTAAATGTAATGCCATATATGGTCCCTTACAGCCATTCTTCAAGGGAAATGCCTAAAAAGACGTCACACTGCTGTAGACACCTTGGGAAAAACGTGGAAAACGTAAGCTCATTCGTAGCTCATTCACAGCCATATAAGGAGTCATTGGCATGAGGCGGTTTCAAAAAATGCGGCACTTCCTGGTTGGATTTGTATCTGGGTTTCGCCTGTAACATCAGTTCTGTGGCACTCACAGACAATATCTTTGCAGTTTTGGAAACGTTAGTGTCTTCTTTCCAAAGCTGTCGATTATATGCATAGTCGAGCATCTTTCCGTGACAAAATAACTTGTTTAAAACGGGAACGTTTTTCATCCAAAAATTAAAATAGCGCCCCCTAAATCCAAGAGGTTAATTGAGAAGTATGACACAGTGTTCTCTAGACATAGCCTGGATTGTGGAGAGGCAAAAGAGTTCTGCCATCGCATACGGCTGACTGATGACTGCCCATTTCGATTACCCTATCGTAGGCTTTCTCCAGCTCATTACCAAAAACTCAGGGAAACACTGGATGATATGGAGGAATCATCCAGCGATCATCCAGCGATCATCCAGCGATCATACACTGTTTACCAGGGGGCAGGGCTACCGGCGTCAAGGCTAATCTGAAGATGGTGCTGGCTAAAGCTAAAACTGGCGAGTGTAGAGAGTATAGAGATATTGTTATCCACGTCGGCACCAACGATGTTAGGATGAAACAGTCAGATCACCAAGCGCAACATAGCTTCTGCGTGTAAATCAGCTAGAAAGATGTGTCGGCATCGAGTAATAGTCTCTGGCCCCCTCCCAGTTAGGGGGAGTGATGAGCTCTACAGCAGAGTCTCACAACTCAATCGCTGGTTGAAAACTGTTTTCTGCCCCTCCCAAAAGATAGAATTTGTAGATAATTGGCCCTCTTTCTGGGACTCACCCACAAACAGGACCAAGCCTGACCTGCTGAGGAGTGACGGACTCCATCCTAGCTGGAGGGGTGCTCTCATCTTATCTACCAACATAGACAGGGCTCTAACTCCTCTAGCTCCACAATGAAATAGGGTGCAGGCCAGGCAGCAGGCTGTTAGCCAGCCTGCCAGCATAGTGGAGTCTGCCACTAGCACAGTCAGTGTAGTCAGCTCAGCTATCACCATTGAGACCGTGTCTGTGCCTCGACCTAGGTTGGGCAAAACTAAACATGGCGGTGTTCGCCTTAGCAATCTCACTAGGATAAAGACCACCTCCATTCCTGTCATTATTGAAAGAGATCATGATACCTCACATCTCAAAATAGGGTTACTTAATGTTAGATCCCTTACTTCAAAGGCAATTATAGTCAATGAACTAATCACTGATCATAATCTTGATGTGATTGGCCTGACTGAAACATGGCTTAAGCCTGATGAATTTACTGTGTTCCGGTTCCGGTTGGAGCGAGTGGTCGCATCTGCACGTCGCACGTCGCTCCAACGGGTAGTATAACTTTTTCATTATATTTCATTATATCACAACGGTTTGATTTGTCTTATCTTAGCAATTTCTTCTCAGCTAGCTACATAGCCGTCTTTGTATCAAAGATAATTGCGTAATTATCGTATTTCGCCGTCCTAACGTAGTCTTCACTAGCCAGCTAGCTAACGTCCACTGATTAGCTGCACTGGAGAAACTGTTACACTCAACTGAACGACTTGATTAGTTTAGTGTTAGCTAGCTACATAGCTGTCTTTGCTGTCTTCGTATCATCGTATCATCGTATCCAAGATAATTGTGTTGTTTAGGTTTAGAGTGTGTAGTCTTAGAGTGATTATCTTAATTTACCGAGGTTAGCTAGCCAGCTATTTGTCGTCCTTAACGTAGGTGACTCTGCTAGCTAGCCAACAGCTAGCCAACGCTAGCCAACGTCTTCTGTATAGAACTCAACTACCCGGTCGCATTCACAGGTTGTATCACATTTTCACTTCATTTTCATTACAGTACAACGGTTTGATTTGTTTGATCGTAGCTAGCTACTTAGCTAGCTACATAGCCGTCTTTGTATCAAAGATAATTGTGTAGTCTAGAGCGATTTTCTAGGTTCGCTAGCCATCTATTGTCGTTCTTTTAACGCAACGTAACGTAAACAACACTGCTAGCTAGCCTGCTAGCCCCCGAATAGCAACACTGCAGAAACTATTACACTCAACGGAACGACTTGATTAGTGTAGTGTCAACAACGCAGCCACTGCCAGCTAGCCTACTTCAGCAGTACTGTATCATTTTAATCATTTTAGTCAATAAGATTCTTGCTACGTAGCTTAACTTTCTGAACATTCGAGACGTGTAGTCCACTTGTCATTCCAATCTCCTTTGCATTAGCGTAGCCTCTTCTGTAGCCTGTCAACTATGTGTCGGTTTATCCCTGTTCTCTCCTCTCTGCACAGACCATACAAACGCTCCTCACCGCGTGGCCGCGGCCACCCTACTTTGGTGGTCCCAGCGCGCACGACCCACGTGGAGTTCCAGGTCTCCGGTAGCCTCTGGAACTGCCAATCTGCGGTCAACAAGGCAGAGTTCATCTCAGCCTATGCCTCCCTCCAGTCCCTCGACTTCTTGGCACTGACGGAAACATGGATCACCACAGACAACACTGCTACTCCTACTGCTCTCTCTTCGTCCGCCCACGTGTTCTCGCACACCCCGAGAGCGTCTGGTCAGCGGGGTGGTGGCACCGGGATCCTCATCTCTCCCAAGTGGTCATTCTCTCTTTCTCCCCTTACCCATCTGTCTATCGCCTCCTTTGAATTCCATGCTGTCACAGTTACTAGCCCTTTCAAGCTTAACATCCTTATCATTTATCGCCCTCCAGGTTCCCTCGGAGAGTTCATCAATGAGCTTGATGCCTTGATAAGCTCCTTTCCTGAGGACGGCTCACCTCTCACAGTTCTGGGCGACTTTAACCTCCCCACGTCTACCTTTGACTCTTTCCTCTCTGCCTCCTTCTTTCCACTCCTCTCCTCTTTTGACCTCACCCTCTCACCTTCCCCCCCTACTCACAAGGCAGGCAATACGCTCGACCTCATCTTTACTCGATGCTGTTCTTCCACTAACCTCATTGCAACTCCCCTCCAAGTCTCCGACCACTGCCTTGTACCCTTTTCCCTCTCGCTCTCATCCAACACCTCCCACACTGCCCCTACTCGGATGGTATCGCGCCGTCCCAACCTTCGCTCTCTCTCCCCCGCTACTCTCTCCTCTTCCATCCTATCATCTCTTCCCTCCGCTCAAACCTTCTCCCACCTATCTCCTGATTCTGCCTCCTCAACCCTCCTCTCCTCCCTTTCTGCATCCTTTGACTCTCTATGTCCCCTATCCTCCAGGCCGGCTCGGTCCTCCCCTCCCGCCCCGTGGCTCGACGACTCATTGCGAGCTCACAGAACAGGGCTCCGGGCAGCCGAGCGGAAATGGAGGAAAACTCGCCTCCCTGCGGACCTGGCATCCTTTCACTCCCTCCTCTCTACATTTTCCTCCTCTGTCTCTGCTGCTAAAGCCACTTTCTACCACGCTAAATTCCAAGCTGCTGCCTCTAACCCTAGGAAGCTCTTTGCCACCTTCTCCTCTCTCCTGAATCCTCCGCCCCCTCCCCCCTCCTCCCTCTCTGCAGATGACTTCGTCAACCATTTTGAAAAGAAGGTCGACGACATCCGATCCTCGTTTGCTAAGTCAAACGACACTGCTGGTTCTGCTCACACTGCCCTACCCTGTGCTCTGACCTCTTTCTCCCCTCTCTCTCCAGATGAAATCTCGCGTCTTGTGACGGCCGGCCGCCCAACAACCTGCCCGCTTGACCCTATCCCCTCCTCTCTTCTCCAGACCATTTCCGGAGACCTTCTCCCTTACCTCACCTCGCTCATCAACTCATCCCTGACCGTTGGCTACGTCCCTTCCGTCTTCAAGAGAGCGAGAGTTGCACCCCTTCTGAAAAAACCTACACTCGATCCCTCCGATGTCAACAATTACAGACCAGTATCCCTTCTTTCTTTTCTCTCCAAAACTCTTGAACGTGCTGTCCTTGGCCAGCTCTCCCGCTATCTCTCTCTGAATGACCTTCTTGATCCAAATCAGTCAGGTTTCAAGACTAGTCATTCAACTGAGACTGCTCTCCTCTGTATCACGGAGGCGCTCCGCACTGCTAAAGCTAACTCTCTCTCCTCTGCTCTCATCCTTCTAGATCTATCGGCTGCCTTCGATACTGTGAACCATCAGATCCTCCTCTCCACCCTCTCCGAGTTGGGCATCTCCGGCGCGGCCCACGCTTGGATTGCGTCCTACCTGACAGGTCGCTCCTACCAGGTGGCGTGGCGAGAATCTGTCTCCTCACCACGCGCTCTCACCACTGGTGTCCCCCAGGGCTCTGTTCTTGGCCCTCTCCTATTCTCGCTATACACCAAGTCACTTGGCTCTGTCATAACCTCACATGGTCTCTCTTATCATTGCTATGCAGACGACACACAATTAATCTTCTCCTTTCCCCCTTCTGATGACCAGGTGGCGAATCGCATCTCTGCATGTCTGGCAGACATATCAGTGTGGATGACGGATCACCACCTCAAGCTGAACCTCGGCAAGACTGAGCTGCTCTTCCTCCCGGGAAGGACTGCCCGTTCCATGATCTCGCCATCACGGTTGACAACTCCATTGTGTCCTCCTCCCAGAGCGCCAAGAACCTTGGCGTGATCCTGGACAACACCCTGTCGTTCTCAACTAACATCAAGGCGGTGGCCCGTTCCTGTAGGTTCATGCTCTACAACATCCGCAGAGTACGACCCTGCCTCACACAGGAAGCGGCGCAGGTCCTAATCCAGGCACTTGTCATCTCCCGTCTGGATTACTGCAACTCGCTGTTGGCTGGGCTCCCTGCCTGTGCCATTAAACCCCTTCAACTCATCCAGAACGCCGCAGCCCGTCTGGTGTTCAACCTTCCCAAGTTCTCTCACGTCACCCCGCTCCTCCGTTCTCTCCACTGGCTTCCAGTTGAAGCTCGCATCCGCTACAAGACCATGGTGCTTGCCTACGGAGCTGTGAGGGGAACGGCACCTCAGTACCTCCAGGCTCTGATCAGGCCCTACACCCAAACAAGGGCACTGCGTTCATCCACCTCTGGCCTGCTCGCCTCCCTACCACTGAGGAAGTACAGCTCCCGCTCAGCCCAGTCAAAACTGTTCGCTGCCCTGGCCCCCAATGGTGGAACAAACTCCCTCACGACGCCAGGACAGCGGAGTCAATCACCACCTTCCGGAGACACCTGAAACCCCACCTCTTTAAGGAATACCTAGGATAGGTTAAGTAATCCCTCTCACCCCACCCCCCCTAAGTTTTAGATGCACTATTGTTAAGTGACTGTCCCACTGGATGTCATAAGGTGAATGCACCAATTTGTAAGTCGCTCTGGATAAGAGCGTCTGCTAAATGACTTAAATGTAAATGTAAATGTAAATGAGGCCTCACCTCCTGGCTACACTAGTGACCATATCCCCTGTGCATCCCGCAAAGGCGGAGGTGTTGCTAACATTTACGATAGCAAATTTAAATTTACAAAAAAAAAAGAAAGACGTTTTTGTCTTTTGAGCTTCTAGTCATGAAATCTATGCAGCCTACTCAATCACTTTTTATAGCTACTGTTTACAGGCTTCCTGGGCCATATACAGCATTCCTCACTGAGTTCCCTGAATTCCTATCGGACCTTGTAGTCATAGCAGATAATATTCTAATCTTTGGTGATTTAGGAAAAGTCCACAGACCCACTCCAAAAGGCTTTCGGAGCCATCATCGACTCAGTGGGTTTTGTCCAACATGTCTCTGGACCTCCTCACTGTCACAGTCATACTCTGGACCTAGTTTTGTCCCATGGAATAAATGTTGTGGATCTTAATGTTTTTCCTCATAATCCTGGACTATCGGACCACCATTTTTTTATGTTTGCAATTGCAACAAATAATCTGCTCAGACCCCAACCAAGGAACATCAAAAGTCGTGCTATAAATTCACAGACAACACAAAGATTCCTTGATGTCCTTCCAGATTCCCTCTGTCTACCCAAGGACGCCAGAGGACAAAAATCAGTTAACCACCTAACTGAGGAACTCATTTTAACCTTGCGCAATACCCTACATGCAGTAGCACCCCTAAAAACTAAAAACATTTATCAAAAGTAACTAGCTCCCTAGTACACAGAAAATACCCGAGCTCTGAAGCAAGCTTCCAGAAAATTGGAACGGAAATGGCGCCATACCAAACTGGAAGTCTTCCGACTAGCTAGGAAAGAGCAGTACCGAAGAGCCCTTACTGCTGCTCGATCATCCTATTTTTCTAACTTAATTGAGGAAAATAAAAACAATCCGAAATGTATTTTTGATACTGTCGCAAAGCTAACTAAAAAGCAGCATTCCCCAAGTGAGGATGGTTTTCACTTCAGCAGTAATAAATTCATGAACTTCTTTGAGGAAAGGATCATGATTATTAGAAAGCAAATTACGGACTCCTCTTTAAATCTGCATATTACTTCAATGCTCAGTTGTCCTGAGTCTGCACAACTCTGCCAGGACCTAGTGTTTTAGTACTATATCTCTTTACACAATGATGAAAATAATCATGGCCTCTAAACCTTCAAGCTGCATACTGGACCCTATTCCAACTAAACTACTGAAAGAGCTGCTTGTTGTGCTTGGCCCTCCTATGTTGAACATAATAAACGGCTCTCTATCCACCGGATGTGTACCAAACTCACTAAACGTGGCAGTAATAAAGCCTCTCTTGAAAAAGCCAAACCTTGACCCAGAAAATATAAAAAACTATCGGCCTATATCGAATCTTCCATTCCTCTCAAAATTTCTAGTAAAGGCTGTTGCGCAGCAACTCACTACCTTCCTGAAGACAAACAATGTATACGAAATGCTTCAGTCTGGTTTTAGACCCCATCATAGCACTGAGACGGCACTTGTGAAAGTGGTAAATTACATTTTAATGGCATCGGACTGAGGCTCTGCATCTGTCCTCGTGCTCCTAGGCCTTAGTGCTGCTTTTGATACCATCGATCACCACATTCTTTTGGAGAGATTGGAAACCCAAATTGGTCTACACGGACAAGTTCTGGCCTGGTTTAGATCTTATCTGTCGGAAAGATATCAGTTTGTCTCTGTGAATGGTTTGTCCTCGGACAAATCAACTGTAAATTTCGGTGTTCCTCAAGGTTCCGTTTTAGGACCACTATTGTTTTCACTATATATTTTACCTCTTGGGGATGTTATTCGAAAACATAATGTTAACTTTCACTGATATGCGGATGACAAACAGCTGTACATTTCAATGAAACATGGTGAAGCCCCAAAATTGCCCTTGCTAGAAGCATGTGTTTCAGACATAAGGAAGGGGATGGCTGCAAACGTTCTACTTTTAAACTCGGACAAAACAGAGATGCTTGTTCTAGGTCCCAAGAAACAAAGAGATCTTCTGTTGAATCTGACCATTAATCTTAATGGTTGTACAGTCGTCTCAAATAAAACTGTGAAGGACCTTGGCGTTACTCTGAACCCTGATCTCTCTTTTGAAGAACATATCAAGACCATTTCAAGGACAGCTTTTTTCCATCTACGTAATATTGCAAAATTCAGAAACTTTCTGTCCAAAAAGGATGCAGAACAATTAATCCATGCTTTTGTCACTTGTAGGTTAGACTACTTCAATGCTCTACTTTCCGGCTACCCGGATAAAGCACTAAATAAACCTCAGTTAGTGCCCAATACAGCTGCTAGAATCCTGACTAGAACCAAAAAATGTGATCATATTACTCCAGTGCTAGCCTCTCAACACTGGCTTCCTGCCAAAGCAAGGGCTGATTTCAAGGTTTTACTGCTGACCTACAAAGCATTACATGGGCTTGCTCCTACCTATTTCTCTGATTTGGTCCTGCCGTACATACCTACACCTACACTACGGTCACAAGACGCAGGCCTCCTAATTGTCCCTAGAATTTCTAAGCAAACAGCTGGAGGCATGGCTTTCTCCTATAGAGCTCAATTTTTATGGAACAGTCTGCCTACCCATGTCAGAGACGCAAACTCGGCCTCAAGTCTTTACTGAAGACTCATCTCTTCAGTGGGTCATATGATTGAGTGTAGTCTGGCCCAGGAGTGGGAAGGTGAACGGAAAGACTCTGGAGCAACGAACCGCCCTTGCTGTCTCTGCCTGGCCGGTTCCCCTCTTTCCACTGGGATTCTCTGCCTCTAACTCTATTACAGGGGCTGAGTCACTGGCTTACTGGGGCTCTCTCATGCCGTCCCTGGAGGGGATGCATCACCTGACTGGGTTGATTCACTGATGTGGTCGTCCTGTCTGGGTTGGCGCTCCCCCCTTGGGTTGTGCCATGGCGGAGCTCTTTGTGGGCTATACTCAGCCTTGTCTCAGGATGGTAAGTTGGTGGTTGAAGATATCCCTCTAGTGATGTGGGGGCTGTGCTTTGGCAAAGTGGGTGGGGTTATATCCTTCCTGTTTGGCCCTGTCCGTTGGTGTCCTCGGATGGGGCCACAGTGTCTCCTGACCCCTCCTGTCTTAGCCTCCAGTATTTATGCTGCAGTAGTTTATGTGTCGGGGCTAGGGTCAGTTTGTTATATCTAGAGTACTTCTCCTGTCCTATTCGGTGTCCTGTGTGATTCTAAGTGTGCGTTCTCTAATTCTCTCCTTCTCTCTTTCTTTCTCTCTCTCGGAGGACCTGAGCCCTAGGACCATGCCCCAGGACTACCTGACATGATGACTCCTTGCTGTCCCCAGTCCACCTGGCCGTGCTGCTGCTCCAGTTTCAACTGTTCTGCCTTATTATTATTCGACCATACTGGTCATTTATGAACATTTGAACATCTTGGCCATGTTCTGTTATAATCAGTTTTCTGGGAGGATTCTCCAAGAGGATGGTGAAGTCCCAGCTGATGGAAGTGAGGTGGAACAACCATATGAAGTCCAGCTAGCAAGGTGCCTGAGAGCTAGGACTGCGCCAAGGGTTAACATAATGTGTGTTGTCTCTTCTTGTGCAGGGCAAATAAAAATAATTCAACTAGCAGACCTCCAGTTGTGGCAGCGTCCTAATTAAAAGTACACAACGCAGAACGAACCATGCTACACTAGCAGGCGGGGACTGCAGGGACCACAGGCCTGGGACCGGTATGTCCCACCAGGCAGGGGTTGGCAGGGCCAGGCCAGCAGGAGCAGGCTGAGTCCTTGTGGCGCAGGCTGAACTTGAAAGACTGGAAGGGGCTGATCCAACCAGGCTGTGACTGGAGGAGCCCCAACGTCTGGGCTGTACTTTACCTCTGCAGTAGCTGTAGGCTGTGACTCCATGCTAGGAGCGGGCGAAGAATCCATCACAGGCTTGGGCTCTGGGCCAGGAACAGGGAGAGGCTCATGAGGGAGAGCAGGTGGCTGAAGTTTCCAGGGTAGCAGACAGTTGAACCTTGGGCACCCAAGCATCTGGCTCGAGCAGCAGGGGATCCCCACTAGGAGGAGAGGACGACTCTGCAACGGCAACCAGTACAGGACCAATGGCAGCAGATGGTTGTCTCCACAACTGGAGTGGGAGGCTCCTTAACTATGGCTAGTCGAGGCTCCGGCTGAGGGGGGTGCAGACCTTGGTGTGGTGGACTGTCCACTCTGGAGTTGTGTTGATTTGATGGGAAGCCGGACATCTCTGGAGACATCTCTGGAGAGCAGAAGCTGACCAGGTGCTCAAGTGTCTTAGACTGGTGGGGTGGGGGGGGGGGGGCAGCTGGGCCACGACGATTTAGTTTATAGCTGGGCAAGCTCAGGATGTAGTTGACGGTCCCAACGGTCCTGTGGATGTGGCAAATAATCTGTCCGGGGATGCCTGGAGTAGTGTCTCTCAGAGGAGTAACCGGGCCAACTAAGGGAGTATCGGCTGTGGTGGCACTTCCGGCGACGATGACGATGGCTCTAGCCAAGGGGGCCTAGAGAGGTGACAGTCAGGAGAGTAGCGGTAGAAATGGTGCTCCCACGGTGGTTATTCAGGCCGCGAGGGCCTAGAGTACGCCCTCGTGAGCTCTTCCTGTTTATTCCTTCTGCAGCATCCAACTAGAGAAGGCCTGGTAGTCTATTAGAGGAGAGAGTTGTCTAGGGCCTTCCTCAGGTGCATGATGGGTTTGTGTGGCGGTGTGGGCTGAGGCGGGTGGTTACAGTTGTCTCATGACTCTTCTTTGAGGCACCTCAACATATCAATTATAGCAGGTCAGAATCCGACGATACAAAGGACCATGAAAAAACTGTTGGTCGCTAAATCCGGCAAGACCTAGGACCATGAAAACCAACGGCTAGCTGGAGCTCGTCTGAGCAGTTGGATGGATATTCCCTTACCCACTATATAATTAATGCTGATTGGTTTGGTTCTGCCCACTATAGTGCTGTCCGGTTAGAACATGATGTTGAGGCCCATCACTGTACTTTTGATAGTCACCACCACACACACACACACACACACACACACACACACACACACACACACACACACACACACACACACACACACACACACACACACACACACACACACACACACACACACACACACACACACACACACACACACACACACACCTGTTTCCATTTGAAGATGTTTCATATGATTGTGGTTATGTTTGATGGATGCACAACACTTCATAGAAAACCACCATGTGAGAGTCCATCACTACACAATTTGCATCTTCTTGAGGTGTGTGGGGTGGAGCCCTGGTGTGCATCCAACCACCCTGATTGGTTGAAATTTTGATAAGTGATTGACAGGTTTGAAGGCCAGTCAGGTTAAGAGAGCCTGCCTTGTTTTACAGCTTTCAAGAACCTTAACTCTGTTCTTTTGGAAGCTCCTTCCTTGTCATATTTGGATCTTTGCTGGAAATTCAACTTCATGAAGGTGGGACCATCGAGAGAGAGCTTGTTTCTTTTCCTTGATGTATTTAATTGGTTTGAACCACAGTGATTGGACACGGGGAGTCCAAAGCTGTGTTCACACTGCAGGCCTTAATGCTCAAATCAGTTTTGTTTTTCAAATCTGTATTTGGAATACTGACTGTCCAAACAGCAAGCTACAAGTGAACAAATGAGATAATCTATAGGGAACTATCAAAACAAAGTGTGACCAACTTAGCAACCTAAGGCTTTCCTCTTGCCAACTTTTTCAGACCAATGATTACTTAATGGATAGAAGGATTCATTTCTCATCTGGCTCAACAATCATGTGGACAAGCATCAGGAACTGAAAAACATATGATTCACAAGAAAGTTTTGGGGCATTTAAAATGTTTATTGCATAATCTTTTCACTGTGAGTCAGATACCTTCAGGCTATGTTCTGATATACACACTAGCATACCACTTATAACTCATACACAGCACATCACTTCATTCTAAGTGGTATGTTAATGTGGATATTGGAACACAGGGATTTGATTTATGGTACAAAGTGTGAGTAGTCATCTTCCTTGATGACCCTTAGGACAGAGCCAGTTGAGGTCAGGACATTCACTGCCTGTGGCCCTTGGAGGAAGAAGAGTTCCACATTTCTTCTCCGTCCTTCTCAACGACCAGGTTGCCGTCGTTGCGCAGGTACATGCGGCACATCTTGAACCCTTGACCCTGGCTCTTGGTTTGCCACATCATCTTGTTGTCCCTCTTGTACATGACAAAGTTGCAGTCGTCCTGCATGCACAGGCGGTAGGCGTCACACTGGCCGGCGGTGTCAGAGGACCACATCTGCCTCCAGCCATAGATGACGAAGTTGCCGTCCTCCTGTGTAGACGAGAGATAAACGATTGTGGTATGCACAGCAATTTGAAAGGTTTTAGGTAGGTGCAAACACACAAACTGTTTGGGAGACACTACCCTAGTTCAGCTGACTAACAGATGACACATTGTCTGTCTCTCTGTAAATGTATTCATATAGCAGCTTTTAAGACACTTTAAACCTACCTGGAAAACTGCCTTGTATTCCTTGTTATTGGACCATAAGATGTCTCCCTTACGCATCTCATCATACTTGGACATGTAATTCCTGCTCATGATTCTGAAATAAAGAATAAGTAAATAATAAGTATAGCACCCTTCACATGAGGCAATGGGCCATTCAGTGGTCCACCTTCCAAAAGGTGAATAGCACCCTTCACATGAGGCAATGGCCCATTCAGTGGTCCACCTTCCAAAAGGTGAATAGCACCCTTCACATGAGGCAATGGGCCATTCAGTGGTCCACCTTCCAAAAGGTGAATAGCACCCTTCACATGAGTCATTTTGACAGTTTTGACCTTCAAAGACATTTCTGTTTTTAGATGATTGAAATCACTGCTTGGCGTTATCTCCCGTAATACAACATTTAGCAGGATACATGCTATACCCAGATACTTAAGTTGGTAAACCCCCCTTATGATACTCACAGGCCGTGTGTGGTTCAGTAGTTTGGATTGATGAGGCTGGAGGATCCAGATGAAGTGAAGCTGGTAAAGGACTGTCCTTTTTATACCCACGGAGAAGAGAGCAAGATGGAGAGAGTGGAGGAGGAGATTGAAGCAGAATACAGGTTTCTTTCATGGCTGAATGGACACTGAGATGCATAAGACACCCATGAACCCAGTAAAACGTGTGGTAATTAATTGGACTGGAATCTTGAAAAATAAGATGCTTTCATAGTTTGGATTAGATTGCCTAGATTAGACTTTAATCATCTTCAGCTGGTGGATCTGGCTGGACACATTGAGGGTGCTAAATACTTGTTTTGAACTGGTCTTGTGATAATCTTTTAAAAGATCAAATCGGTTTTAAAGTTACATTTGATTTTTGGTGGCCAAGTGTTCCTCTGAATTTCGTTCATAGTAGTGACTAATTAGCCCCTACATTTTTGGGGAATTATTTAGCTGCTGAAAAAGTGTTAGCTGGTAGGCATGCTTTGCATTCTAGATAAGTATTGAATGTTGTTTTAACACCATCTACCTTTAGCCGATCATTACAGTATATCGTTACTTTGATGTGTCCTATTTAGTTTTTCGAGGTACCAGTACTGGTCGTGCTTCAGATTGGCTAAGGAATATCACTAACGGTGTGGCGTTCAGCAAGCACATTAATGCTGTCTTCAAATGCTCATCGGAACTGGGAAATCTCCCAGTTATGAGTCATACATTTTCGTGATTGTGTTCAAGTTTTAAAAAATGATTTCAACCAAAGAGATTTTAGCTCGGTAGATGAGCTATCTAACGTTGCTCGTGATAAAGTTAGCTAACGTTGAGAGTATGGTCACACTAGCTACAATATCCACATTGATAAGTTTGACACAGTCAATGGATTTGCTTGATCATCTTTTGGTTGAAAAGGTGAAAGGTCAGTGATGAAATGTCACAACTTGTAAACTCGGGGTATCAACGTTATCTCTTACTTTCCCCCTTGGAATTCAAACTTGGGACAGTTGTTGAAGTGGTTATTTTCCAGTTGTAACCTTGTATTTCCCACTTCCAAGGAGTTGTTGGACAGTTGTTGAAGTGGTTATTTTCCAGTTGTAACCTTGTATTTCCCACTTCCAAGGAGTTGTTGGACAGTTGTTGAAGTGGTTATTTTCCAGTTGTAACCTTGTATTTAGCACTTCCAAGGAGTTTTTGGAAATGTTGGAAAGTTTCCCTTCAATCAATCAATTGTATTTTCTTATTTATTCTTATTTATTTATTTTTAAAATCTTTTGATGTTTGAAAACAGCTTCCATCAGAACCTGACTTTTTTGATGAAGGTGCCCTTTCCCCTACAGTAAAAACAATCTGTTGGAGAAGATAAAAACAAATAGTATTTATTTGTGATTGAAGATGTGGGTGAAGACCAAATAAAAGTATCAGTTTTCACTGATAACATCATTTTGTATATGAAGGTCTTTCACATCTGTTTCTTCTTTGAAAGAGATACTTTAATGTAATGCGTCGAACGATCACCAAGCAAGTAAGAGCGCACATTTTCAATTGCCAATAAACTCTGAAGGGTTAGGTATGAAAGCATAGGCTACTGTAAAATTAAATGTTGTGTTACTACAAAATAGCTAAGTCGTTATTCTTTCCCTCTGAGTAAGGGCCAGCATTTAACTGTCAACATCAATAATCATATTTGACCACGATTAACATGAAATCAAATGAAAACTGTAGCTCTCCCTTTATTTGAGAAATGCAGTTGCTCTTCTGCTGATGTCAGCATTCCTTCCAGACTAATAGACAAGCTTCTTTCAAGGTGTAATTTAAGATAATCTGATTAGATTTGCGAGAGGCGTCTGACTTGTTTGTGAATATGATTAGATCCAACATGCACAAGGTTTTTATCTGTGAAAATGGCAAGACAACTGTACCTGTTCTCCGCATTGAGATCCAGATCTAGCTATCTGCTAATTTACTGAAGTGTACTCAAAAGGGACATTATGAGAGCATCACTATCTGTGCAAATTCAGTCAGAACAGGGTGAGGGGGGGAACATGGGATCATGTCTCTGGCAGGCTGTAGTCGTTTAACCTATCTGCAAATCTACAGATGGACTTCAGTTGAAATTGTATTTATAGAGATGATATAAACTAATACTCTACTACACCGTGTACATTGTTGTTAATTTTCACATTCAGGTGTAAAGTGTCAGATCGAACAATGATGACAATAATATCACAGCAAAGTACAATGTGTTGAAGAAATGCTTGGGCACATAATTTATCATTTTATTTGTTTATGATGGTGTAATTAATAACGACAATCCATAACACTCTGTCCTTCATATAAGTCCCTTAACATTTTGGAGATAGTGTTATGGTTTTTTTCCTCCAAGGGACGTTCTTAACCCTGCACCAGGGCAGTCTAATCAATTCAATTTCAATCCAATTTATAAAGACGTTTTCACATCAGCAGATGTCACAAAGTGCTGCACAGAAATACAGCCTAAAACCCCAAACAGTGAGCAATGCAGATGTAGAAGGTGGCTAGGAAAACTTGACTATAGCAGATGTTTTATTAGTCTATTTATATACTCAATATTTCCGGTGCAACATTATATGCTTTATTACCTGCATGTTTTACAAATGACTTCATTATCAAGTAAAAGATAAAGACCCCAGGAAACAAACACAAGCACACAGAAAATATACTTTTTAACATTCTCTTTACTGAATGAGCTCTGTCGACAGAGTGTTGAGACCACTCCTCTAAAATGTATGTGTGGCTAGCTACGTAGCCGATCTGTGTGTGGAAGCTAAAACGTTTGGTATACATATTAGTTCAGAACCTAGCTATGAACCTCAGCTATCATAGCTTGTTGTATTGACTTCAAAACAGTCTGAATGGCATTCATGAAGCCTATGGATGAGTAGAATATAATATAACTTTATTGTGCCAAGGATGCAAGTTGTGTATATATATAGTTATTACCAAGCATGATCCCCACATTGTAGCCTGTACATTGTATATATTTGCTGAGCATGTACTCTACCTGCCAAATAAAGATCCGGTTCAGGTATGAATGAATGAGTATCAAACTCCAGTCTTTGAATGATGCTGTGTCTTTTACAATTATGCTTACCAATCCTGATCCTGGGACATCAAAAGTTACACATTGTAACTATGCAACAGACTAGAAACATGATTTAACTAGTTAAAGGCTGATTTGTAATTCATATACAAAAACATAATTTTAAAAACAGAACACTACCCTTCCTATGCATCATGTAAAAGTTCATCTCAATATCTAACTTCCTTCATCTGCACCGATCTGAGGACACAGGATATGTGTAACATTTCATCCAATGAGAGACTTAATTTCAACCAGTAGAGAATGTAAAACGCTTTACTGAAAGAAGTCCATTATCCAACTGTTATAAATACATCAGACATGCATTATGAATATTATAATTGTAATATTATATTACAAATACAAGTTCAATCTGTACTTCAATGCACATCCAGTGTGCATTATAAAAACAGAGGAAGAAAGAGGTGGTGGGGAGAGGTATGAGAGAGTGTAAAAGACAAAGGGAAAGAGGTACAGTGCATTTGGAAAGTATTCAAACCCCTTTATTTTTTTTTAGGTTTCCCCCTCATCAATCTACACACAATACACCATAATTACACATCAAAAACAGTTTAAAAAAAAACTAAAATATTACATTTACATAAGTATTCAGACCTTTCACTCAGTACTTTGTTGAATCACCTCTGGTAGCAATTACAGCCTTGAGTCTTCTGGGGTATGACCCTACAAGCTTGGCACACCTGTATTTGAGGAGTTCCCCCCATTCTTCTCTCCAGTTCCTCCCAAGCTCTGTCATGTTGGATGGGGTGCGCAGCTGCACAGCTATTTTCAGATATCTTCAGAGATGTTCAATCGGGTTCATGTCCAGGGTCTGGCTTGGCCCCTCAAAGACATTCAGAGACAAACCCACTCCTGTGTTGTCTTGGCTGTGTACTTAGGGTTATTGGCTCGCTTCTAGTTCTTAGGAAACTTTGCAGTATTTTTTTTATTTTTTATGTATTATTTCTTACATTGTTAGCCCAGAAAATGTTATGTGTTATTACATACAGCCGGGAAGATCTATTGGATATCAGAGCAGTGGTAACTCACCAGCACTACCAGCATTACGATCAGGAATATGAATTTCCCAAAGTGGATCCTTTGTTCGCACCACCCAGAGCAATTGAACTGATTCCAGAGGCCGACCCAAAACAACACCGATGAAGAAGAGGAACTCGGAGCGGTCTTCTAGTCAGATGTAAAGGCGCGCACACCACCCACCGCCTCCGAGTATATTACTCGCTAATGTTCAGTCCCTAGATAACAAAGTTGACGAGATCAGGGCAAGAGTTTCTTTCCAGAGAGACATCAGGGATTGTAACACACTCTGTTTCACGGAAACATGGCTCTCTCGGGATATACTGTCGGGAGTCGGTCCAGCCATATGGATTCTCAGTTCATTGTGCCGACAGGAATAAACATCTCCCTGGGAAGAAGAAGAAGGGGGGTGTATGTTTCATGATTAACGACTCATGGTGTAATTGTAATAACATACAGGAACTCAAGTCCTTTTGTTCACCTGACCAAGAATATCTCACAATCAAATTCTGACCGTATTATCTCCCAAGAGAATTCTCTTCGGTTATTGTCACAGCCGTGTATATCCCCCTCAAGCCGATACCACGACGGCCCTCAAGGAACTTCACTGGACATTATGCAAACTGGAAACCATATATCCTGAAGCTGCATTTATTGTAGCCAGGGATTTTAACAAAGCAAATTTGAGTAAAAAGCTACCTAAATTCTATCAGCATATCGACTGTATTACTCGCGCGCTGGAAAAACACTTGACTATTGTTATTCCAACTTCTGGGATGCACACAAGGCAGTCCCCCGCCCTCCTTTCATCAAATCTGACCACAACTCCATTTTGCTCCTCCCTTCCCATAGGCAGAATCTCAAACAGGAAGTACCCATGCTGTGGACGATTTAACGCTGATCTGACCATCAGACTGTTAAAACAGCCATCACTAGCACAGAGAGGCTACCTGCATACATACACATACTTGAAATCATTGGCCACTTTAATAAATGGAATACTATTCACTTTAATAATGTCACTTTAATAATGTTTACAGATCTTGCATTACTCATCTATGCGTATCTTAGTCTATGCCGCTCTGACATTGCTCATCCATATATTTAAATATTCTTAATTCCACTCCTTTACTTAGATTTGTGTGTATTAGGTATTTGTTGTGAAATTGTTAGATATTACTTGTTAGATATTGCTGCATCGTCGGAACTAGAAGCACAAGCATTTCGCTACACCCGCAATAATAATAATATCAACAATAACGTCTTCTAAACTCATGTATTTGACCATTAACATTTTATTTGATTTATTGTCCTGTTGGAAGGTGAACCTTCGTCCCAGTCTGAGGTCCTGAATGCTCTGGAGCAGGTTTTTCTCTCCGTACCTTGCTCCCTTCATCTTTCCCTCGACCCTGACTAGTCTCCCAGTCCCTACTAGTGAAAAACATCCCCACAGTATGATGCTGCCACCACCATACGTGACGCTTGGAATTCAGTCCAAAGAGTTCAATCTTGGTTTCTTCAGACCAGAGAATCTTGTTTCTCGTGGTCTAAGAGTCATTAGGTGCCTTTTAGGCAGCAGACGATTCCTTTGGTTTCTAGTATGGGTGAATGGAATGACTCTTTGTTACAGAAGATTTTGCCGCCCAAAAATTCAACATCCAACAATGAACATTGGGACAATATATTTCAACATCCAAATGTTGAGAATGATGAGAGATGGAATATGTATTTTGGGATGTCATTAAAAATGGTTTAAAGATGTTATAATGAAAACATTGTAACTTGAACTTTTAAACTGTGTATATCCTTTACGTGGTGTAGAAAATATCAAGGATGAAGAATGTTTTTGTGACGATAGTATTGTGATTTTGGTTCTCTAATGAGTTCATAGTAATTATGATACTTTGCCTCGTAACGAGCCACGTGCCAGGGAGCCCAGAAAGCGTGTCAGCATGACGAAAACACTCCCTTTCTACCCGAGGGTATAAACGATTGTGTTAAGAATAAACATACCAGATTAAATGGACCACAAGCTGCAGCTAGGTCTACATTAGTCACGACCCTGGAAATCAACACAAGGTTGAAGAAGACGAAGTAGCCTCTAACATTCAATGTTACGGTTGAGTATCTGTTCTAAGTACTGTATCTAAGAAAGTGACTTTGAGTAGGACCATCCTGTTATTCCCTTCAAATCATTTTCACCATTCTGGGGATCATCGACACTGATTAACCATGCTCAGAAGTCCACTCTTCTAGAACGAGTGCAAGTAAACAGACAACTAAGAAGGACATTGTGACCTCGTGGACAACCAGAGACTTACACCATAGAATGAAGGAGAAGGCCATTCAAAGGCGGCGGCCCAATCGAGCCCTTCTCACCAAGCGGAACCCTTTCCACGAAGGCCTGGATCCAACAGATACCCATGAAGACCTTCAACACGTAAATACCCATAAGAGCGGCAGTTTGGGGCAAGGTATTAGGATTACTGTGAGCGTAGTTCCCAAATTGATCCAAGTGTTGCTTCTCTTTAACTCTCCATCTTGTGTAACAAGTGTCATATTGTGTTAGTCCGCTATGGACCTGTTGTCATTGTATTAAGTTTCTAATCAATAACCTATACCGTGTGTGTATCCTGTGTTTTCACTTAGTTTGTTAGTAAATAAATAATCAAATCAATGTGCGGCACGGAATAATCAGTAAGACTCAGGTTTGTGTTGATTCAAGATGTCTGTGACATTCAGAATGAGACTGATATGAGGAAATGATTAATATGTGACTTGAGTTCATTCGGGAGACTACCGGTAAACAACTTTTCCTGTGGTGCTAATGCGTTAATTGTTGCATGATTAATTTAATCCAGTTAAACACAGTAGGTAATTATTAGATAAATAATAGTCATCACATCTATTCACAGCTGTTTCCACAGAATTGAATGTTAATTTCTGTACCATAAGCCGCCTCCAATGTCATTTGAGAGAATTTTACAGTATGTCCAACCGGCCTCACAACCGCAGACCACGTGTAAGCAAAAATTAAAAATTAAACATTAAAAAAGCAAATTGGTAGTCCTCACCAGACATCACCGTCAACAACGTCGCCTATGGGCACAAACAGTGGGTTTTGTGCCCATAGGCGACGTTGTTGCCGGTGATGTCTGGTGAGGACCTGCCTAACAGGCCTACAAGCCTTCAGTCCAGCCTCTCTCAGCTTATTGTGGACAGTCTGAGCACTAATGGAGGGATTGTGCATTCCTGGTGTAAATCGGGGTAGTTGTTGTTGCCGTCCTGTACCTGTCCTGCAGGTGTGATTTTCAGATGTACCGATACTGTGCAGGTGTTGTAACACATGGTGTGCCACTGCGAGGACATTCACCTGTCCGCCCTGTCGCGCGTCTTAGGCGTCTCACAGTACAGACATTGCAATTTATTGCCCTGGCCACATCTGCAGTCCTCGTGCCTCCTTGCAGCATGCCTAAAGCACGTTCACGCAGATGAGCAGGGACCCTGAGCATCTTTCTTTTGGTGTTTTTCAGAGTAGGTAGAAAGGCCCCTTTAGTGTCCTAAGTTTTCATAACTTAAGTGCCTTCTGTCTGTAAGCTGTTAGTGTCTTAACGACCGTTCCACAGGTGCATGTTCATTAATTGGTTATTGAACAAGCATGGGAAATAGTGTATAAACCCTTTACAATGAAGATCTGAAGTTTTGGGGATTTTTATGAATTATATTTGATAGACAGGGTCCTGAAAAAGGGCCATTTCTTGTTTTGCTGCATTTATACACAATACCCCATAATGAACTAATTTGCCAGAATTGTACATAATTATGGCATAACATTGAAGGTTGTGCAATGTAATAGCAATATTTAGACTTAGGGTTGCCACCCGTTCGATAAAATACAGAACCGTTCTGTATTTCACTGAAAGAATAAACGTTTTGTTTTCGAAAATGATATGTCATTAATATGGTCAAATCCAGAAACTAAGGCATGTATTTCTGAGTTTATTATATTATAATTAAGTCTGATTTGATAGAGCAGTCTGAGCAGTGGTAGGCAGCAGCAGGCTTGTAAGCATTCATTCAAACTTTACTGCGTTTGCCAGCAGCTGTTAGCAATGCTTGAATCACAGCGCTGTTTATGACTTCAAGCCTATGGCACATATTGAACTTTTACGTTCTTCTCCAACACTGTGTTTTTGCATTATTTAAAACAAATTGAGCATGTTTCATTATTTATGTATTATATTAAGTTAAATTCAGTGTAATTGTCATTATTACAAATAAATATATTATTATTTATTTTTTTAAATGGCCGATTAATTGGTATCGGCTTTTTTTGGTCCTCCAATAATTAGTATCGGCGTTGAAAAATCAGTCAACCTCTATTGGAGAGACCTGAAAATAGCTGTGCAGCGACGCTCCCCGTCAAACCTGACAGAGCTTGAGAGGATCTGCAGAGAAGAATGGAAGCTTGAGGGGATATGGAGAGAATGGGAGAAACTCCCCAAATACAGGTGTGCCAAGCTTGTAGCATCATATCCAAGACTTGAGGCTGTAATCGCTGTCAAAGGTGCTTCAACGCAGTACTGAGTAAAGGGTCTGAATACTTATGCAAATGGTTATTTCAGTTGTATATTTTTTACATTTGCAAAAATAATCTAAAAACCTGTTTTTCCTTTGTCACTATGGAGAATTGATGGTAGATTGCTGAGGATGATGATTATTTTTTAATCAATTTTAGAATAAGGCTGTAACGTAACAAAAAGTGGAAAAAGTCAAGGGGTCTGAATACTTTCCGAATGCACTGTATCCCCGTGAAACTGATTTACACCAAATCGTCAGTATGCAGATGCAGCATGGACATTTCACCTGTAAAATTTTAAGAATTATCATTCACGATTGACAGTGCGAAATGAGAAGGGAGGTTATCAACGAGTTGAGCAGAGATTGTGTGGGCAAAGTACAGAATCCCCCACATGCACACAAGCCACGGGACCCCAGCCGCTGGAAAGCGGGGTTCAGAAAAGTCGGACCCGCAGCCTCGGCCTTATTGTATATCTTGGTTGTTCACACAAAGGGAAAACCATACAATTACTGATTTGGCATTTCACTCTTGAAGCTGACAGTTAAGTCCCATGTCACTTTCAAGCCTGTATGAAATTATTGTGTTGTAATACACATAAATTGTACATGTCGTACACAGTTTTATTTATAGTCATTCACATGACTTCTCCTAAGATGCCATTATTCAGGCTGGGATTCAATCAAAAGCGGATTGTCAACAAATGGCATTTTCCCCGGCGCTCGTAAAGACATTCATGATAAACGCTGCGGATGTTGTCTCGAGCGTAAATATAAAGGAGCGGCAATTTAAAAGTAAATGTGCAATACGCTTGTCGAACAACATACCTTTGACTGAATTCCGGCTTTGTCTTACTCATTTTAGCTCAGAGTCTTTCCCTTTAGATCTTGAGCCAATCTGACAACAAAACAACACCTCATTGGAGTCAGATGTCACACAATACAGACAAAACATTACAGGGTTTCACAGATGAGATTGTTGCATTTCTCCTTCTCCTCCTGAGCTACTGTATAAGCCATGTGCTCCGCATACATGACCCATCTAATTTCAGTCCCTTCAGATTTGCAAACAGAAATGTTCAGAGATGGCTTGGGGTTGTGTTAATATTTGTTTGGTTGATCCAACTGGTCAGTCGGTCTCAGTCTTGGGGGCTTCTGTTTCTGCCTTCTTGGCTTTCCTCCTGTTGTCCACCTCTTTCAGCCCCTCCCGTATCTGCTCTACTGCTTCTTCATCTCCTGCAGACTGGGCCAGAGCCAGGGCCTCCTTGTACAGCTTCACTGACTCCTCAAACAGACCTGGACCAGGAGGAACACACACAGATTGTGTTCATTTGACATGAAATGAACAAAAACAGACTGAATTAGGAATTGGGTTTCTCCAATAAGAAACTCAGTTTTATTTTCTGTTACAAATAGTTAAACATTTTCTGTTGCATGCCATAATGAACACGACAGAGATATTCTCTGATATTAACAAGACTTCGCAGTACCTCCTTGAACAAAATGTTATCCATTAATGTTAATGCCTGTACAGTTACTTATGCAGCTGCACCAAATTATAAAACTGACCTGTGCCAGAAGGATAACGTGCATAGAGAAATATAATATGCCATTTAGACACTTTTATCCAAAGTGACTTAGTCATACATACATTTTTTACATATGGGTGGTCCTGGGAATCGAACCCACTATCTTGACGTTGCAAAAGCCATGCTCTACCAACTGACCTACATTCATTTAGTCATTCTCAGTAAAAAGTTAATGTTTTGACATTGAAAACCGACTTGTGTTGAGGGAAGAGGAAACCAAGGCACTCCTAGAATTCCAGTCCTGATTTTTAGCCCTCCTTACCATTGTGCAGTAGGACACCAGCGACTGTAGAAGAACAAGAACAATATTACTTTCTTGTCAATTGTCTTTAACACCACAGTAGAGGTGACGGTAAGTCTTTAGGTCCCAACCCACTACGTTCCAATAGGTTGTCTAACACCACAGTAGAGGTGACGGTAAGTCTTTAGGTCCCAACCCACTACGTTCCAATAGGTTGTCTAACACCACAGTAGAGGTGACGGTAAGTCTTTAGGTCCCAACCCACTACGTTCCAATAGGTTGTCTAACACCACAGTAGAGGTGACGGTAAGTCTTTAGGTCCCAACCCACTACGTTCCAATAGGTTGTCTAACACCACAGTAGAGGTGACGGTAAGTCTTTAGGTCCCAACCCACTACGTTCCAATAGGTTGTCTTTAACACCACAGTAGAGGTGACGGTAAGTCTTTAGGTCCCAACCCACTACGTTCCAATAGGTTGTCTTTAACACCACAGTAGAGGTGACGGTAAGTCTTTAGGTCCCAACCCACTACGTTCCAATAGGTTGTCTAACACCACAGTAGAGGTGACGGTAAGTCTTTAGGTCCCAACCCACTACGTTCCAATAGGTTGTCTAACACCACAGTAGAGGTGACGGTAAGTCTTTAGGTCCCAACCCACTACGTTCCAATAGGTTGTCTAACACCACAGTAGAGGTGACGGTAAGTCTTTAGGTCCCAACCCACTACGTTCCAATAGGTTGTCTTTAACACCACAGTAGAGGTGACGGTAAGTCTTTAGGTCCCAACCCACTACGTTCCAATAGGTTGTCTAACACCACAGTAGAGGTGACGGTAAGTCTTTAGGTCCCAACCCACTACGTTCCAATAGGGTTGTCTAACACCACAGTAGAGGTGACGGTAAGTCTTTAGGTCCCAACCCACTACGTTCCAATAGGTTGTCTAACACCACAGTAGAGGTGACGGTAAGTCTTTAGGTCCCAACCCACTACGTTCCAATAGGTTGTCTTTAACACCACAGTAGAGGTGACGGTAAGTCTTTAGGTCCCAACCCACTACGTTCCAATAGGTTGTCTCTAACACCACAGTAGAGGTGACGGTAAGTCTTTAGGTCCCAACCCACTACGTTCCAATAGGTTGTCTAACACCACAGTAGAGGTGACGGTAAGTCTTTAGGTCCCAACCCACTACGTTCCAATAGGTTGTCTAACAACACAGTAGAGGTGACGGTAAGTCTTTAGGTCCCAACCCACTACGTTCCAATAGGTTGTCTCTAACACCACAGTAGAGGTGACGGTAAGTCTTTAGGTCCCAACCCACTACGTTCCAATAGGTTGTCTTTAACACCACAGTAGAGGTGACGGTAAGTCTTTAGGTCCCAACCCACTACGTTCCAATAGGTTAGTCTAACACCACAGTAGAGGTGACGGTAAGTCTTTAGGTCCCAACCCACTACGTCTCTAACACCACAGTAGAGGTGACGGTAAGTCTTTAGGTCCCAACCCACTACGTTCCAATAGGTTGTCTAACACCACAGTAGAGGTGACTAACACCACAGTAGTAAGTCTTTAGGTCCCAACCCACTACGTTCCAATAGGTTGTCTAACACCACAGTAGAGGTGACGGTAAGTCTTTAGGTCCCAACCCACTACGTTCCAATAGGTTGTCTTAACACCACAGTAGAGGTGACGGTAAGTCTTTAGGTCCCAACCCACTACGTTCCAATAGGTTGTCTAACACCACAGTAGAGGTGACGGTAAGTCTTTAGGTCCCAACCCACTACGTTCCAATAGGTTGTCTCTAACACCACAGTAGAGGTGACGGTAAGTCTTTAGGTCCCAACCCACTACGTTCCAATAGGTTGTCTAACACCACAGTAGAGGTGACGGTAAGTCTTTAGGTCCCAACCCACTACGTTCCAATAGGTTGTCTAACACCACAGTAGAGGTGACGGTAAGTCTTTAGGTCCCAACCCACTACGTTCCAATAGGTTGTCTTTAACACCACAGTAGAGGTGACGGTAAGTCTTTAGGTCCCAACCCACTACGTTCCAATAGGTTGTCTTTAACACCACAGTAGAGGTGACGGTAAGTCTTTAGGTCCCAACCCACTACGTTCCAATAGGTTGTCTAACACCACAGTAGAGGTGACGGTAAGTCTTTAGGTCCCAACCCACTACGTTCCAATAGGTTGTCTAACACCACAGTAGAGGTGACGGTAAGTCTTTAGGTCCCAACCCACTACGTTCCAATAGGTTGTTTAACACCACAGTAGAGGTGACGGTAAGTCTTTAGGTCCCAACCCACTACGTTCCAATAGGTTGTCTAACACCACAGTAGAGGTGACGGTAAGTCTTTAGGTCCCAACCCACTACGTTCCAATAGGTTGTATAAACATTGTTTCTTCATTTCAGTGACGTTTCAATAAACAAAATAAAACATTTGAACTCGGATATATACTTTAAAATAATCCATTAAACTTTGTGGAGAGAACAAAAACAGGCGTTCTATCTAAAATGCCTAAACATTTAACAACTGGTACCTGTGAGTGGGTCTCTCCCTGCTCCTCCTGGCAGATCAGTAGGGCTCGCTTGTAGTCCAGTGCCGCCCGGCTCAGGCGGTGTGTGGCGGCCATGTAGCGAGCGTGGGAGTCCAAGGTCAGGCCCAGCAGCAGCCGGGTCTCCATCCGCAACTCCTCTGAAAAGAGGGAGAAACACAAGGAGGGATGCAGTCAGCGAGCAAGCTCAATATCAAAAGGAAGGGTCACGAAAGTTGAATGCACATACAAAAGCAAGATTTCACAAGTTTTCAGAAGATCACGTCACATGACGCAGACCAAATTCTTTGGTCCTTTAAAAATCTGCTGAATGTAAAGCATTGTGTGCTATAGCTTGGAAAATAAACACGTGACTGTGGATGACAACATTAGGGATGTTTTCCTAAAGATGTTAAATGGGCATCGTGTTTCGTTTCCTTGCAACGATACTAACGAGTATCGCGATACTGGCTATTTGTAGAATCTCAAATATATTTGGATTTGTTTAACACTTTTTTGGTTACTATGTGATTTCATAGTTTTGATGTCTTCACTATTATTCTACCACGTATTCTACCACGTAGTAAAAATAAAGAAATCCTGGAAAGAGTAGATGTGTCCAAACTTTTGAATGCTATTGTATGTATGTATGTATGTATGTATGTATGTATGTATGTATGTATGTATGTATGTATGTATGTATGTATGTATGTATGTATGTATGTATGTATGTATGTATGTATGTATGTATGTATGTATGTATGTATGTATGTACACAGTTGAAGTCGGAACTTTACATACACCGTAGCCAAATACATGTAAACTCAGTTTCACAATCTGACATTTATTCCTAGTAAAAATTCCCTGTCGTAGGTAGCACCATTTTATTTTAAGAATGTGAAATGCCAGAATAATAGTAGAAAGATTTATTTATTTCAGCTTTTATTTCTTTCATCACATTCCCAGTGGGTCAGAAGTTCACATACACCTAATTAGTAGCATTGCCTTTAAATTGTTTAACTTGGGTCAAAAGTTTCAGGTAGCCTTCTACAAGCTTCCAACAATAAGTGGTGTGAATTTTGGCGTGAGATGTTGCTTCAATGTATCCACTTAATTGTCCTTCCTCATGGTGCCCTTTATTTTGTTAAGTGCACCAGTCCCTCCTGCAGCAAAGCACCCCCATGATGCTGCCACCCCCGTGCTTCACGGTTGGAATGGTGTTCTTGGGCTTGCAAGCCTCCCCTTTTTTCCTCTAAATATAACAATGGTCATTATGGCAAAACAGTTCTATTTTTGTTTCATCAGACCAGAGGACATTTCTCCAAAAAGTATGATTTGTACCAGAGTCCTCCAGCATCTTCACCAGGTCCTTTTGTTCTGGGATTGAGTTGCACTTTTCGCACCAAAGTACATTCAGCTCTTGGAGACAAAACGCCGCTCCTTCCTGAGCGGATGACGGCTGCGTGGTCCCATGGAATTTATACCTGATTACTATTGTTTGTACAGATGAACATGGTACCTTTAGGAATTTGGAAATTGCTCCCAAGGATGAACCAGACTTGTGGAGGTCTACGGATATTTGTTCTGTGGTCTTGGCTGATTTATTTTGATTTTCTCATGATGTCAAGCAAAGAGGCACTGAGTTTGAATGTAGGCCTTGAAATACATCCACAGGTACACCTCCAATTGACTCAAATTATGTCAATTAGCCTATCAAAAGCTAAAGTTTCTGAATTTTCCAAGCTGTTTAAAAAGGCACAGTCAACTCAGTGTATGCAAACTTCTGACCCACTGGAATTTGGCGGCAGGGTTGCCTAGTGGTTAGAGCGTTGGACGAGTAACCAGTAAACCCACTGTTCCTAGGCCGTCATTTAAAATAATAATTTGTTCTAAACTGACTCAGCCCCTTTTCCTGCCCCCCTACCTTAATGACCAACCAAGTGATGTAAACTTCAACTGTATGTATAGTTATTCAGACCCCTTAACCTTTTCCACATTTTGTTACAGCCTATTGTAAAATATATTAAAGAAATAAATGTCCTCAATCTCCACACAATGTCCGGAATAACATAGCAAAAACAGGTTTAGTGTGTTTTCAAATAAGCCCTGAGTGTTTGACGGTAATTAAGTTGTCTGTGTTTTTTTTGTTCGTACCGTTACTGTCACTATTACACTTTGCATGAGTTATGTTACGGGTCTCGTTACCATCCCCTCTAGACTGCCGGGCCAAAGGGATTCCTAACACTAGAGCTGGCCGCCCAGCCAAACTAAGCAATTGGGGGAGAAGGGCATTGGTCAGGGAGGTGACCAAGAACCTGGTCACTCTGACAGAGCTCCAGAGTTCCTCTGTGGAGATGGGAGAACCTTCCAGAAGGACAACCATCTCCACAGCTTGCCACCAATCAGGCCTTTATGGTAGAGTGGCCAGACAGAAATCACTCCTCAGTAAAATAGGCACATGACAGCCCGTGTGGAGTTTGCCAAAAGGCAACAAAAGGATACTCAGACCATGAAAAACAAGTTTAAGATTGAACTCTTTGGCCTGAATGCCAAGTGTCACGCCTGGAGGAAGCCTGGCACCCTCCCTATAATGAAGCATGGTGGTGGCAGCATCCATGCTGTGGGGATGTTTTTCAATGGCAGGGACTGGGAGACTAGTCAGGGTCAAGGGAAAGATGAACGGAGCAGACCACAGGGAGATCCTTGATGAAAACCTGTTCCAAAGCACTAAGGACCTCAGATTAGGGATAAGGTTCACCTTCCAACAACGACTCTAAGCACTTAGCCAAGACAAGGCAGAAGTGGCTTCAGGACAAGTCTCTGAATGTCCTAGAGTGGCCCAGCCAGAGCCCGGACTTGAACCCGATCGAACATCTCTGGAGAGACCTGAAAATAGCTGTGCAACAACGCTCCCCATCCAACCTGACAGAGCTTGAGAGGATCTGCAGAGAAGAATGGGAGAAACTCCCCAACTACAGGTGCCAAGCTTATAGCGTCATACCAAGAAGACTTGAGGCTGTAATCACTGCCAAAGGTGGTACAACAAAGTACTGAGTACTGAGTAAAGGGTCTGAGTACTTATGTAAATGTGAGTATACAGTATGGACAGTACGTGAATAGTAGCAGTAGTGTATATATAGGATGAGCCATGACTAGAATACAGCATTTACACAAAGTGGGTAAAACTGCATGTAAACATTATTAAAGTGACCAGTGTTCAATGACTATGTAGATAAGACAGCAGTCTTGAAGGTGCAGGTTATTTTCCTGGCACCACTCCGCCAGGGCTCTCACCACCTCCCCGTAGGCTGTCTCGTCATTGTCGGTAAATCAGGCGTATCACTGTTGTATTGTCAGCAAACTTGATGATCGAGTTGGAGATGTGGGTGAACAGGGAGTACAGGAGGTGGCTGAGCACGCTACCCTGTGGGGCCCCCCTGTTGAGGATCAGTGTGGCGGACCATTAGGAAGTTGTGCCACACACACACAGAATCTTATGCTACTACAGCAAAAAACAACAAATTGATGGTCATTAGATACCTGACTGTTCCTCAGCGGGAAGTGCCTTGAATTTCTCTAACTTGGCTTCAAGGGATTCAGTGCAAAACTGGAAACCAGTCTCTGCCAGGTCATTCCTGAGAAGAAAGAAAAACATACATTTAATGTTACACATCATACATGGTGAACTGTGATATGTAGAATTTGGGGTGAAATGTAGTCATATTATAATTATACTACTACAGGACTATAACCAGGGATGGGCATAAAATGACAAAATACAACTACAAAATACCCAAATGACCAATTTATCAAAATAAAATATTTTTAATAAATACAATAATTTTGAAAAAGTATTGTATTTAAAATACATGTATTTAAGTATTTTAAAATACATTTGCAAGTTGCCGGCCGAACAGCAGCAACGTTCTCAGTAACGGTTACATAAACGTCTTTCACTGTCACTCTGGATAAGAGTGTCTGCTAAATGACCCAAAAAATAGATCAACTGCAAAGCACACGGTAAACGCTGCCCATGTCAGCTCAAATGTAAATTACCTTCATTTGTAGTGCGCAATGGATAGTCCTTAAATTGAGTTCATTTAGCAGATTCTCTTACCACACACAGCATCATGCCATCAGACTTTCGATACCAATGTAGGGTGAAAGGGGGCCACAAAATTGAGAACCACTATAAAAAAAAAAAAAAAAAGAGAAAATACAACTATTTTGAAAAAGCAAATTAAAGCTTTCGAAAGTATCTTGTTACAAAATACATTTGAGTATAGTTAATTCCAGTGTAATACAACATACAAAATACTCAGAAGTAATTCAAATAATTATTTCAAATACATACAATAGAAATACTGCCCATCTGACTATAGCCAACCACAGAAAATGATTTCTCAACTTAAAAGCTTGGCTTTGGCTTGAAAGCCTATTTAATGGTGTATACGGCACTCTTCAACTAAGCTAGCTAGCTACTATCCAAAACGTATTTACATCTATTAAATGGAATTTGAAGCAAATGTACCTCCTAATGTTCAATTTGGGCACAACTCAAGGGGTTTTCCCTATCCAGCTATTTCATTATCCGTGTAGCCTGCTGCTAGAATAGACGGAAAGGTATAACTCCGGGTGCCACAAAATGAAATATAACGTTGCGGATAAAGTTCAGAATGACACCATTTCATATGTAAATACCTGTATCAATGTATGAAGAAATGTTGATTTTCTAAAAGGATGTATTTGGGTGTTTTGTGGCGCGTTTGTTCAGGGTTTTTCCGAGCCCCCGTACTGCACAACGAGGATGAGGAAGTGAATCGCTGGTTGCCAATAAGTTGGTCAAAAACAAGTGACATCAACAACAACAAAAGTGTCTGGACACAAAACCTTCCATTTACAAAATATATACACTACCGTTCAAAAGTTTGGGGTCACTGAGAAATGTCCTTGTTCTTGAAAGAAAGCTCATTTTATGTCCATTAAAATAACATCAAATTGATCAGAAATACAGTGTAGACATTGTTAATGTTGTAACCATTATCAACAACCATCACTCCTGTGTTCCAATGGCGCGTTGTGTTAGCTAATCCACGTTTATCATTTTAAAAGGCTAATTGATCATTAGAAAACCCTTTTGCAATTATGTTAGCACAGCTGAAAACTGTCATTCTGATTAAAGAAGCAATTAAACTGGCCTTCTTTAGACTAGTTGAGTATCTGGAGCATCAGCATTTGTGGGTTTGATTACAGGCTCAGAAACAAAGAATTTCTTCTGAAACTCATCAGTCTATTCTTATTCTGAGAAATGAAGACTATTCCATGCGAGAAATTGCCAAGAAACTGAAGATCTCGTACAACGCTGTGTACTACTCCCTTCACAGAACAGCGCAAACTGACTAACCAGAATAGAAAGAGTGGGAGGCCCCGGTGCACAAATGAGCAAGAGGACAAGTACATTAGAGTGTCTAGTTTGAGAAACAGGCGCATCACAAGTCCTCAACTGGCAGCCTCATTAAATAGTACCTGCAAAACACCAGTCTCAACATCAACAGTAAAGAGGCGACTCTGGGATGTTGACCCTCTAGGCAGAGTTGCAAAGAAAAAGTCATATCTCAGCCTGGCCAATAAAAATAAAAGATTAAGATGGACAAAATAACAGACACTGGACAAAGGAAGAACATTCGTGAGACGCAGAAAAAATTAAAAGATACTGGAGAAGTGCTTGACGCCATCTGACAAGCATGGTGAAGGCAATGTGATGGTCTGGGGGTGGTAAAGTAGGAGATTTGTACAGAGTAAAAGGGATCTTGAAGGAGGAAGGCTATCACTCCATTTTGCCACGCCATACCATACCCTATGGACGGCGCTTAATTGGAGCCAATTTCCTCCTACAACAGGACAATGACCCAAAGCACAGCTCAACTATGCAAGAAGTATTTAGGGAAGAAGCAGTCAGCTGGTGTGTATAATGGCGTGGCCAGCAGTCACTGCATCTCAACCCTATTGAGCGGTTGTGGGAGCAGCTTGACCTTATGGTACGGTACGTAAGAAGTGCCCATCAAGCCAATCCAACTTGTGGAAGGTGCTTCAGGAAGCACGGGGTGAAATGTCTTCAGATCACCTCAACAAATGGACAACTAGAATGCCAAAGGTCTACAAGGCTGTAACTGCTGTTTGAAGGAAGCAATTATTATTTCAATAAAAAAAATATTATTTATAAACTTGTCAACATCATGACTATATTTCCTAATAATTTTGCAACTAATTTCGTGTATGTTTTCATGGAAAACAGGGACATTTCTAAGTGACCCCAAACTTTTGAACGTTTGGTTGTAAAAGAACGAAATTGATTCAATTGCTCCACTTTCGAAGTCCACTTACTTATTCTGGCCGGCATATATGGTAGCAAGCTTCAAGGACATCTCAATGACCCCATTGTCGTCCTTTGAAAAGAAGGAACAGGAAAAAAAACTGAAGTAGCTTTGAGTGTCTAGACAACAACGCAACATACACCACAACAACACCAATGGTTTTGAAACAGAATGAGCTAAAGCCTATTTATTCCAGACAGTCTTCCTTTCTTCAGATTGACAAAATATGTAAAATGACAGATTATCCTCTTCATTTCAAAATCAGAAAGATGCCACAGTACCCAGTGACTCTACTGTCCAGTTGTCAGAACATTCCTCTTCTATTAACCTATTACTTAAACACATGACCAACCCTCACCTCTGGTGTTCCTCCGGACAACATGAAACTCATGGCCGCTTTGAACAGTTTCTCTGCCTGGGGGAGAAGAGCACAGGGGTGACCACTGGAAGTAGGCAAAACGGTACAATCTAGCATATTTACCTCTGCTCAATGGTCATTTCAATTAATTATATACCATTGATTATTTAAGAATATATTTAATGCATTATGAGCTTAGTAAAACTGAATGGCTTCACATCACTGGCTTTTTGTTCCACCTGTTCCTGGAAGAATGTGGGGGACTGTGATGCGAGGCAATGGCAGAGGCTTGCCTGTTCCAGACTAAGTGTGGTGGTCTTTTCTGCCGCTTTTACAGTCGCCAAAACATTACCCAGGTGGGTGCTACGCTAGTGGATGACCGAGCCTACTTCTGGAAAAGGAGACAAGGTGCCTGATGAAGAGCTCTGGGCCCGTCTACCATTATCTGACTGACGTTGTCTCCCTACCCGTCTGTATCATCGATGCTCCCTCCACTCAAGCCACCAACTGACTTAATGCCTTTCCAAACTGCCTAGACATCTGAAGCTGTGGAAGACCAACTATGAACTGCCAAACCCATACATATGTTTGTTTTTCAAGCGACTTTGACATTATTGTTTGTAATGAAAAGAGCTACAGTTGAAGTCGGAAGTTTACATACACCTTAGCCAAATACATTTTAAAATGTTTTTCACAATTCTTGACATTTAATCCTAATAATTCCCTGTCTTAGGTCAGTTATGATCACAACTTTTTTAAGAAGGTGAAATGTCAGAATAATAGAGTGATTTCAGCTTTTATTTCTTTCATCACATTCCCAGTGGGTCAGAAGTTTACATACATTCAATTAGTTTTTGGTAGCATTGCCTTTAAATTCTGAGTTCAGAGTTCAGTCCTACTATCCAGGTCTGTACCCAAACAATTTAAACTTATACTTTTAAAAATCCACCTTTCTAAAAACAAGTCTCTCACCGTTGCCGCCTGCTATAGACCACCCTCTGCACCCAGCTGTGCTCTGGACACCATATGTGAACTGATTGCCTCCATCTATCTTCAGAGCTTGTGTTGCTAGGCGACCTAAACTAGAACATGCTTAACACCCCGGCCATCCTACAATCTAAGGTTAATGCCCTCAATCTCGCACAAATTATCAATGAACCTACCAGGTACCACCCCAAAGTCGTAAACACGGGCACCCTCATAGATATCATCCTAACCAACTTGCCCTCTAAATACACCACTGCTGTTTTCAACCAAGATCTCAGCGATCACTGCCTCATTGCCTGCATTCGTAATGGGTCAGCGGTCAAACGACCTCCACTCATCACTATCAAACGCTCCCTGAAACACTTCAGCGAGCAGGCTTTTCTAATCGACCTGGCCGGGGTATCCTGATCTCATCCAGTCAGTAGAGGATGCCTGGCTAAAAAAAAAAAAAATACCTTCCTCACCATCTTAAATAAGCATGCCCCATTCAAGATATTGAGAACCAGGAACAGATATAGCCCTTGGTTCTCTCTAGACATGACTGCCCTTAACCAACACAAAAACACCCTATGGTGTTCTGCATTAGCATCGAACAGCCCCCGTGATATGCAACTTTTCAGGGGAAGCTAGAAACCATTATACACAGGCAGTTAGAAAAGCCAAGGCTAGCCTTTTCAAGCAGAAATTTGCTTCCTGCATCACAAACTCAAAAAAGTTATGGGACACTGAAGTCCATGGAAAATAAGAACACCTCCTCCCAGCTGCCCACTGCACTGAGGATAGGAAACACTGTCACCACTATAATTGAGAATTTCAATAAGCATATTTCTACGGCTGGCCATGCTTTCCACCTGGCTACCCCTACCCCGGTCAACAGCACTGCACCCCCCACAGCAACTCGCCCAAGCCTTCACCATTTCTTCTTCTCCCAAATCCAGTCAGCTGATGTTCTGAAAGAGCTACAAAATCTGGATCCCTACAAATCAGCCAGGCTAGACAATCTGGACCCTTTCTCTCTAAAATTATCTGCAGAAATTGTTGCAACCCCTATTACTAGCCTGTTCAACCTCTCTTTCGTGTCGTCTGAGATTCCCAAAGATTGGAAAGCAGCTGCGGTCATCCCCCTCTTCAAAGGGTGATACACTCTTGACCCAAACTGCTACAGACCTATATCTATCCTACACTGCCTTTCTAAGGTCTTCGAAAGCCAAGTCAACAAACAGATTACCGACCATACCTTCTCCGCTATGCAATCTGGTTTCAGAGCTGATTTCTCCAAAAAGTACAATCTTTGTCCCCATGTGCAACTGCAAACCTTAGTCTGGCTTTTTATGGTGGTTTTGGAAGAGGGGCTTCTTCCTTGCCGAGCGGCTTTTCAGGTTATGTTGATATTGGACTTGTTTCTGTGGATATAGAAACGTTTGTACCAGTGTCCTCCAGCATCTTCACAAGGTCCTTTGCTGTTGTTCTGGGATTGATTTGCACTTTTCGCACCAAAGTACGTTCAGTTCACAGAACACCGCTCCTTCCTGAGCGGAATGACGGCTGCGTGGTCCCATGGTGTACTATTGTTTGTACAGATGAACATGGTACCTTCAGGCATTTGGAAATTGCTCTCAAGGATGAACCAGACTTGTGGAGGTCTAGAATTTGTTTTTCTGAGGTCTTGGCTGATTACTTTTGATTTTCTCATGATGTCAAGCAAAGAGGAACTGAGTTTGAAGGTAGGCCTAGAAATACATCCACAGGTACACCTCCAATTGACTCAAATGATGTCAATTATTAGCCTATTAAAGCCACAACATTTTCTGGAATTTTCCAAGCTGTTTAAAGGCACAGTCAACTTAGTGTATGTAAACTTCTGACCCATTGGAATTGTGATACAGTGAATTACAAATGAAATAATCTGTCTGTAAACAATTGTTGGAAAAATGACTTGTGTCCTGCACAAAGTAGATGTCCTAACCGACTTGCCAAAACAATAGTTTGTTAACAAGAAATTTGTGGAGTGGTTGAAAAACAAGTTAATGACTCCAAACTAAGTGTACGTAAACTTCCGACCTCAACTGTATATAAAATAAATGTATTCGTATTTATTTTTACGGTAGACTCCGCAATATGACATCACCTTGACCTCTAGCTAACAGACATCGACAACACATAAATTCCAAGACTTCCTCTATTGGCTCTTAATTTCTGCCCTCCTTTGAAGCATAAATACACAGGGAAGCGCAAATAGTGACAGTCTTCTTGCCAGATTTAAAAACTTTGTTGTTGATTTCGACCAGCAGGAAGTTACCATGCAGTGACTGACATCGTTATATTGCCTTTCAAAGTAAATACCAAAAGTGGGAGAGCAAATAGTGCACTGAAACGAGAAAGATGGCAACCTCTGCTATTACTTACATTATCCAGCTCACCTTGGACATAGGCAAGGTTTGCCATCTGTAGAGACAGGGGAAAATAAAATTATCTACTGCAGAGTTTTCATGCAAACCTTTTTGCTATGACAATTTAAAAACCCTTACAAAAATTCCTCCGTAAGCAAAATACACCTTATTCCATCTTGACAACATGAGCACAGAAGAGACTTTAAAAACATTTGTTTTTATCATCAAGGCTTTACCAGGCTGTAGGTGTAGATGATTGCTTGTGTATTGCGAGACTGGTGGGCCAGCGCAATTGCCTGGTGAAGGAATCCATTGGCTCCATGCAGCTGCCCACGCATTATACTGAGCTGGGACAGAAGACACATCAATGTTACTCGGACATAATGTAAAGAAAGACATTATACAAATGCCATTGACAAATAAACAGTTCACTCTGAATTGATGCAATAAAAATTATGTCATTGACTTGACACTTTTGGTTCATGAGATTGCATATCATCTTTTGGCAAAGAGTATCATGCTTCATACACTACCGGTCAAAAGTTTTAGAACACCTATTCATTCAAGGGGTTTTCTTTAGTTTGACTATTTTCTACATTGTAGAATAGTGAAGACATCAAAACTATGAAATAACACATATGGAATCATGTAGTAAACAAAAGTGCTATACAAAATCAAACTATAGGTTATATTTGAGATTCTTCAAAAAGTCACCCTTTGCCTTGACAGCATTGAACATTCTTGGCATTCTCTCAACCAGCTTCACCTGGAATGCTTTTCCAACAGTTTTGAAGGAGTTCCCACATACGCTGAGCCATTTATGGCTGCATTTCCTTCACTCTGTGGTCCGACTCATCCCAAATCATCTCAATTTGGTCAGGGTTGGGTGATTGTGGAGGCCAGGTCATCTGATGCAGCACTCCATCCCTCTCCTTCTTGGTCAAATAGCCCTTATACAGCCTGGAGGTGTGTTGGGTCATTGTCCTGTTGAAAAACAAATGATAGTCCCACTAAGCCCAAACCAGATGGGATGGCGTATCGTTGCAGAATGCTGTGGTAGCCATGCTGGTTAAGTGTGCCTTGAATTCTAAATAAGTCAAAGACAGTGTCACCAGCAAAGCACCCCTACACCAGAACACCTCCTCCTCCATGCTTCACAGTGGGAAATACACATGCGGAGGTCATCCATTCACCCACACTGTGTCTCACAAAGACACGGGCGGTTGGAACCAAAAATCTATTAATTTCCACCAGTCTAATGTCCATTGCTCGTGTTTCTTGGCCCAAGCAAGTCTCTTCTTATTATTGGTGTCCTTGAGTAGTGGTTTCTTCGCAGCAATTAAACCATGAAGGCCTGATCCACAGTCTCCTCTGAACAGATGTTGACATGTATCTGTTATTTGAACTCTGAAGCATTTATTTGGGCTGCAATTTCTGAGGCTGGTAACTCTAATGAACTTATCCTCTGCAGCAGAGGTAACTCTGGGTCTTCCATTCCTGTGGCGGTCCTCATGAGAAACAGTTTCATCATAGCGCTTGATGGTTTTTGCGACTGCACTTGAAGAAACTTTCAAAGTTCTTGAAATTGACTGACCTTCATGTCTTAAAGTAATGATGGACTGTCGTTTCTCTTTGCTTATTTGAGCTGTTCTTGCCATAATATGGACTTGGTCTTTTACCAAATAGAGCCATCTTCTGTATACTCCCCCTACCTTGTCACAGCACAACTTATTGGCTCAAACGCATTAAGGAGGAATGAAATTCCACAAATTAACTTTTAACAAGGCACACATATTTTAATTGAAATGTATTCCAGGTGACTACCTCAAAGCAGGTTGAGAGAATGCCAAGAGTGTGCAAAGCTGTCATCAAGACAGCGGCAGAGTAGCCTAGTGGTTAGAGTATTGGACTAGTAACCGAAAGGTTGCAAGTTCGAATCCCCGAGCTGACAAGGTACAAATCTGTCCTTCTGCCCCCGAACAGGCAGTTAACCCACTGTTCCTAGGCAGTCATTGAAAATAAGAATTTGTTCTTAACTGACTTGCCTAGTAAAAAAAGGTTTAAAGACAAATTTGAAGAATCTCAAATATCTTGATTTGTTTAACACTTTTTTGGTTATTACGTGATTCCATAGTTGTGATGTCTTCACTATTATTTTACAATGTAGAGAATAGTAAAGCTAAAGAAAAACTCTTGAATGAGTAGGTGTTCTAAAACTTTTGACCGGTAGTGCAGCTCTCAAACTCTAGGTGGCATTTCAGCCATTAGCGTCCCCCACAACTGGCTCATGTGAACTACAATTCTGAATCTGTGTTTTAACATTTAGAAACATCAATGATAAAATCGCTTGCGATACAGCTTTCGAAACATATGGTCCTTATCTTTCATCAGTGAGAAAGAATCCTTCAATTAAAATAAAAAATACACTTACTATTGCAGTTTTGCACAGGTCCATATAGCTATGGTTGCCTCCATCTGAGGAAACTACACCGAACAAAAATATAAAAACGCAACACACAACAATTTAATTGATTTTACGGAGTTACAGTTTATATGAGGAAATTACTCAATTGAAATTATTTCATTAGGCCCTAATCTATGGATTTCATAATGCCGTGATTACAGATATGCATCTGATACTCAAAAATACCGTGTATAAATAAAACAAAAAAAAGGGCCTCAGGATCTCATCACTGTATTTTTAATGCTTTAAAATTGCCATCGATAACATGCAATTGTGTTCGTTGTCCGTAGCTTATGCCTGCCCATACCATAAACCCACCGCCAACATGGGGCACACTATTCACAAAGGTTGACATTAGCAAACCACTCGCCCACATGGTGCCATACACGTGGTCTACAGTTGCGAGGCCAGTTGGACATACTTCCAAATTCTCTAAAACAACGACGAGGCGGCTTATGGTAGAGAAACAAAAATTCTCTGGCAACAGCTCTGGTGGACATTCCTGCAGCCACCATGCCAATTGCACACTCCCTAAAAACTTGAGACATCTATTGCACACCTGTCAGGTGAATGGGTTATCTTGACAAAGGAGAAATACTAACATGGATACAAACAAGTTTGTGCACAACATTTTAGAGAAATGAGCTTTTTGTGCGCATGGAACATTTCGGGGATCTCTTATTTCAGCTCATGAAACACGGGTGCAACACTTTACATGTTGGGTTTATATTTTTGTTCAGTGTACATTTCCACTACACTTCCCGAGTTGGCTTACAGACAAATGTTCGGAGCAAGCTAGATAGCTAATTAGTACAGGTGGTTACCTCATCTTATGTCTGTTTTCATGAACAAGTAACATGGAGAACACTTGTTGGTTATCACTGCATTGTCAGAACTAGAAGCACAAGCATTTCGCTACACTCGCATTAACATCTGCTAACCATGTGTATGTGACAAATAAAATTTGATTTGATTTGACACTACCAAGGAGTGTATCAATTTAACCTTTGGGTATTTTTTTTTTATAAGGTCCTTATGCTCCCAAAACCGTACCGCAAGCGGCGTGTGTTAATGTTCAGATTGAGCGTCTGGGATCTTAACATAACTCCCTCATACATAAGACACCTTAGTCCAATGACTTGTGTGTAATGTAATTTAACAGAGTCGTGATCAAGGGCTACGTGCTACTGTAGCCCTCTCGTTTAGATGACTGCTAAAAAAACTAAATTGAGGAGTTGCCTACAGCGATGACAATTAACTACCTTGGCTCTCTTCAAAAGTAAAATGATCTCATCTTCTTTCTTCTGAGCCTCAGTTCTGGTATCCTCCTCAGCTTTGCTGAAGAGAGAAAACGCTATTACGAAGGAGAGGGAGAGATGCATTATAAAACACTTAATGACGTAAATGGCCGGTTATTCACATGTAGAAATACAAATACATGTTCTTGTAATTGCATTTCATGAAGCACTCATAACTAATCATATGCACAGCAATGGAAAAGATAATTGATGATAGCCTTTTGACTGCAAGTTAAAATACTGACAATGACACCCACGAAGGAAGAGTACTGTAACATATCTAACATGACAATAACTTACTTACCAATTGCACTCCACATTGCATAAGTCCAGTTACACTAAGGAAGAGTACTGCATTGCTTGCTGTTTGGGGGTTTTAGGCTGGGTTTCTGTACAGCACTTTGAGATATCAGCTGATGTACGAAGGGCTATATAAATACATTTGATTTGATATCTAACATGACAATAACTTACTTACCAATTGCACTCCACATTGCATAAGTCCAGTTACTCGTAGCACGACTATTTTCATCCCCATTGCTTTCGCATATCCGCCGGTATAGCTGTGACCTTCTGTGCACCGTAACAGCATTAGATTGAGAAGTCACCGTTTTCAGACATCGCAATGATTGTGTCTTAAAATTGAATCGGCTACTTAATGACAGGTTGCGTAAGACCTCTGAACTAAATAGTTGTATTTGACTCCTATTAGCAAAAAGCGCACGATTGACAGCCGGTAGCGCCATATCATATATAAAAACAAAACAGTTGGTAATGGTTAGAAGGGATTCAGTTATTGGAAAATGTAAGTAAAAAGCACAACAATGTCAATACGCTAACCTGCTATGTTAATTTTCATAAACTGCTTCGTAAGTTTGCCTTTTTTTTTTTGCGACGAAAAATCAACTCTGACGTGAATTTGACAAAAGCGGTAAACAATTCGTCGGAAGTTTGAGGCAGAAAAAAAAGTTACTTCCGGAAATCAAATTAAAAAGCGATCAACCACACAAAATGCATTTCTACCTTATAGTTACAATAACATTATTCATCATACAAATATTTTAGCCTATTTATTGAATAAATACAAGTTTTCAATTAGAGGGCATTTATTTTGAAGGCCATTAAAAAACATAACCCGGAAATGAATCTCCACGTTCAAGGTCAACAGGATTCTAAACATTGCAACGATAAAATAACGATTGCCTTGAAGACATGTAAATTGGTCCTCTACTAAAAGATTAGTAAAGGCCCAATGCACTACTTTTGTCGATTGTTTTTAACGAAATGTATTTGAGTGTTTACAACCCAAGTCTGATAATTATCTGTACAAAACAGTTAAACGTTTGGATACTTAATACTCATTCAAGGGTTTTTATTTATTTGTACTATTTTCTACATTGTAAAATTATAGTGAAGACATCAAAACTATAAAATAACACATATGGAATCATGTAGTAACCAAAAAAAGTGTCATTTTACATTTTAGATTCTTCAAAGTAGCCACCATTTGCCTTGATGAAAGCTTAGCACATTCTTGGCATTCTCTCAACCTACTTCATAAGGTAGTCACCTGGAATGCTTTTCCAACAGTCTTGAAGGAGTTCCCACATAATGCGAGCACTTGTTGGCTGCTTTTCCTTTACTCTGCAGTCCAACTCATCCCAAACCATCTCAATTGTGTTGAGGTCAGGTGATTGTGGAGGCCCACTCCCAATCGTGGGTGAACAGGGAGTACAGGAGAGGACTGAGCAAGCACCCCTGGGGAGCTCCAGTGTTGAGGATCAGAGTGTTGCTACCTACCCTCACCACCAGCTGTAGTCAATGAATAGCATTCTCACATAGGTTTTCCTTTTGTCCAGGTGGGAAAGGGCAGCGTGGAGTGCAATAGAGATTGGAATTGGTCTAGGGTTTCTGGGATGATGGTGTAGATGTGAGCCTTGACCAGCCTTTCAAAGCATTTCATGACTACAGACGTGAGTGCTACAGGTCGGTAGTCATTTAGGCAGGTTACCTTAGTGTTCTTGGGCACAGGGAATATGGTGGTCTGCTTAAAACATGTTGGTATTATAGACTCTGACAGGGAGAGTTTGAAAATGTCAGTGAAGACATTTGCCAGTTGGTCAGCGCATACTCACAGTACACATCCTGGTAATGCGTATGGCCATGCGGCATTGTGAATGTTGATGTCTATAGGACTTACATCGGCTGCAGAGAGCGTGAGTAAGACCTTTAGACAGGTCAACATTCACAGTTCACAACATTCACAATTCATGTTGAGATGTGTCTATTACTTGAACAATGTGATGCATTTATTTGGTCTGCAATCGGAGGTGCAGTTAATTGCAGTTTTCTGAGGCTGGTAACTCTAATGAACTTTTCCTCTACAGCAGAGGTAACTCTGGGTCTTCCTTTCATGGTCCTCATGAGAGCCAGTTTCATCATAGCGCTTCATGGTTTTTGCGACTGCACTTGAAGAAACTTTAAAAGTTCTTGAAATTTTACAGACTGACTGACCTTCATGTCCAAAAGTAATGATGGACTGTCGTTTCTCTCTGCTTATTTGAGCTGTCCTTGCCCTAATATGGACTTGGTCTTTTACGAAATAGGGCTATTTTTTTATATACCAAACTGATTGGCTCAAACGCATTAAGGAAAGATATTCCACAAATAAACTTAACAAGGCACACCTGTTATTTGAAATGCAGGCTCGATGTTGTTGGCATAGCATAAAATGCATTGAGTTTGTCTGGTAGAGGCATCATCGGGCAGATCCATAGCAGGACTTCTTGTACTTATTCCGGTATTGTCCCATACCTGTTCTTTAGTTTATTACCAACCTCTGTGTTAATCCAGGGCTTTTGATTGGGGAAGCAGGAAACCCTCACCGTGGGTACAACGTCGCCAATGTATTTTCTAATGAAGCCGGTGACGGAGGTGGTTAGCTAATCAATGTTTTTGGCGGGAGTCTCTTAACATATTCTAATCAGCGCCAGCCAAGCAGTCCTATAGCATACCCTCTGATTCTGGTGACCATTTCTCAATGGAGTGAATTGCGGGTACTTCCTGTTTCATATTTGAGAAAAGTAATCAACTGTTGTTTGGGGGTGAATTTTCAACTACAGAATTATGTCAACATAGACAAACCTTGTATAAATATGTTGAATTTGTAACTTACAAACATCAGATCTTCAACGTTATAACCACTATCAGAAAAAAAACTATAGGCTGGGCAGCACCTCTTACTGAAATAATTGATCTACAGATACCCTTTGGCCTCCCATCCAGGGTTAACCAAGACCAGCCCTGTTTAGCTATGCTATTTGACGATTTCCCTAATAATCCTGTTTACATGGATACATCTGAAATCAGGCTACCTGATGAGACTTGATAAATGCAGAAAATCACCAATCGAAATAAATGTTCTACCACAGTGAGTGACCATGTTATTTTTGCAAAGCCTATTTGATTTGGAGATCGAAACATATAAAGTTTGTATGTGAAAACTCTAAGATGCATACTTTCAGAACTCACAACAAAGAGATGGAGGCTTGCGCAACCGGTGCTAGCAAATGCACAGATCAAATACACCCCTGAAATGTCGATTAAACTGTTTACGTGTCCTAATAATTTGAAAGAATGCTCAGAAAAACAGCCGTTTTAATCAGCGTATGAAGTCTTCAACTATAGCTCTCCTAGCTGTGCCTTAAGTACACTATTATTATTATTACACTTGTAGTTGTGTTCGGAACAGAGCCTTGCATTTATTATAATCCTCAATGTCTCATCTTCAGAATGCATTGAGTCACCTTCATTTAAACTGTAACTTGGCCACTCAGGAACATTCACCATCATCTTGGTCAGCAATTCCAGAATATATTTGGCCTTTTGGGGTTTTAGGTTATTGTCCTGCTGAAAGGTGCATTTGTTTCCCAGTGTCTGGTGGAAAGCAGACGGAAAGCAGACGGAACCAGGTTTTACTCTAAGATTTTGCCTATGCTTAGCTCTATTCCATTTATTTAAATTTTTAAAACTCCCTAGGTTTTTGCCAATGACAGCATTCCCGAATTTGGGAAAAGTCAAGGGGTGTGAATACTTTCTGAAGGTATTGTATGTGGTCTCTATGTCTAAATAGGGAGGTAAGGGCTAGTTCAAACTGCAGGACTTGGTGAATAGGTCATTGGAGACAAAAGTGAGAGACAACGAATAAGGATGCTCAATCAAGCATGTGTATCTGTAGTGGGTGCTCTTCAACTCTAAAATGCACTAGACTGTGTAAGATCAAATCCAGAAAATGAAAAACAGGCTAATGCAAATGTGGTCCCAATGTCTAAAAAGAGACAAGATGGGCTAGTTCACACTGCAGTAGGATGGTTCTCCTCACAGGTGAGTGAATCAGCCCATTATTGGTTAATAGCACTTAGTTGATCTCTGGGAGCAGGACACCGGAGAGCTGAGCAAAAGGAATGTGGTTTGCGAGCTAGAGGCAGGGTGCTCAACTATTGACAGGGATAATGTGGCATTTCTCATTTGTCAGTAGGAACTGAAATGTTTGGGCCCTGCCTTGATGACTATCACATTTACACTACTTGTCCTATACATTTTTGTCGTCTTAAATTATTACTTGGAATAAACAAAGCTAAAATGCTTCTTTTCCCGGAATGATATAGTAGCTAGTGATAAATCTCTTAACTTGATAGTATTTTGTTGGACGGAGATCCCTCTCGAGATGTCACCAGCTGTCTACTACCTTAGATACGGATAACGTGATTATCAGTCGTGATCAGCAGAGAGGATAGTACACAAGATTTAATTGGTTTACAGTCGAGTACTCGGCGGCGTTCGCCATAAAAGTAAGTATTTTGAAAAGATTTGCAAGAATCGACATGGCCAACAAATAGAAGTATGTTCAGAAGAAATAAATACACTATATGTAAAAACAAGCTCCTCCCTTGACCGAGATCAATCTGAAAAACTATAGCAGATAGCTTGTTACAGCCCACCACCTACAGTGCATTCAGAAAGTATTCAGACCCCTTGACTTTATCCATATTTTGTTACGTTACAGCCTTATTCTAAAATACATTATCGTTTTTCCCCCTCATAAATCTACACACAATAAATACCTCATAACGGCAAACCAAAACACAGGTTTTAGATTTTTCTTTGCTAATTTATAAAAAAATTCAAATGGAAATATCACATTTACATAAGTATGCAGTAATTTTTAGGTCTCTCCAGAGATGTTAGATCGGGTTTAAGTCGGGCCCTGGCTGGGCCACTCAAGGACAAATAGATACCTGTCCCGAAGCCACTCCTCCCTTGTCTTGGCTGTGTGCTTAGGGTCGTTATCCTGTTGGAAGGTGAACCTTCGCCCCAGTCTGAGGTCCTGAGGGCTCTGGAGCAGGTTTTCATCAAGGATCTCTCGGCGCTTTGTTCATCTTGCCTTTGATCCGGACTAGTCTCGGTCCCTGGCAACGAAAAACATCCCCACAGGATGATGCTGCCACCACCATGCTTCACCGTAGGGATGGTGCCAGGTTTCCTCCAAACGTGACACTTGGCATTCAGGCCATGGTTCAATCTTGGTTTCACCAGACCAGAGAATCTTGTTTCTCCTGGTCTGAGAGTCGTTTAGGTGCCTTTTGGCAAACTCCAAGCGGGCAGTCATGTGCGTTTTACTGAGGATTGGCTTCAGTCTGGCCCCTCTACCATAAAGGCCTGATTGGTAGAGTTCTGCAGGGATGGTTATTCTTCTGGAAGATTCTCCCGTCTCTACAGAGGAACTCTGTAGAGAGCCCTTATCCCCCGTTTGTAACCACCCCGAAGAGTACTCGCTAATTCTCAGTTGAGGAACGAGAACAGAACACCATGGGTGTATTCAGTGAGGCAAAATGTTCAGGACTTTGCAGATAGAAATAACATGTAGGGGCAGCGGGTAGCCTAGTGGTTAGAGCGTTTGACTTGTAACCGAAAGGTTGTGAGATCAAATCCCCGAGCTGACACGATAAAAATCTGTCATTCTGCCCCTGAACTGCCCCCGCTGTTCCTAGGCTGTCATTGAAAATAAGAATTTGTTCTTAACTGACTTGCCCAGTTAAATCAAATATTTAAAAAATAATAATAATAATTTAACAACAAGGTTGTCTACTCTTCATGACAGAAAACCATGTTCTACAAAATTAATTTATATCTCAATGTCTTGCCTTGTGAAATACACACAATAGGATACATGTAGACCGCTTCCTTCCTGCCTTGTCTTTAATCTCTGGGACTTGTGGGAAGGGAAAATTCAATGCCGCTACAATGTCTCAAGCAAAGTCATTGTGAGGGAACCAATCAATGAAACCTCTATTAAGATATAGTAACCCGAATGCCAATGCAAAATTAAATACAACCTTTTGACAAAGTAGCATTTGAAGTCCCTAGTTTCTTCAAAGCACTACAGTTCTCTTATTCAATGTGCTCTTTGTCGGAGTAAATCACTATACAGAGTACTTATGCATAAGTATACTGCACAAAAAACAAAATCACAATATGCAAAAATGTCAAATATTTTGCTCTTAAGTCAGTCAGCCAATTGAAATGCTTTAGGCCCTAACCTATGGAATTCACATGACGAGGAAGACAGATATGCATCAGTTGGTCACAGATACCTTAAAAATACCTTTAAAAAAAGGTAAGGGCTCAGAACACCATTTGCCTCATGCAGCGTAACTTCCGGCGCCGACAGAGATGGCCGCCTCGCTTCGCGTTCCTAGGAAACTATGCAGTTTGTTTTTTTACGTGTTATTTCTTACATTAGTACCCCAGGTCATCTTAGGTTTCATTACATACAGTCGAGAAGAACTACTGAATATAAGATCAGCGTCAACTCACCATCAGTACGACCAAGAATATGTTTTCCGCGACGCGGATCCTGTGTTCTGCCTTACAAACAGGTCAACGGAATGGATCGCATGCAGCGACCCCCCAAAAAAACGACTTCGTAAAAGAGGGAAACGTAGCGGTCTTCTGGTCAGACTCAGGACACGGGCACATCGCGCACCACTCCCCAGCATTCTTCTTGCCAATGTCCAGTCTCTTGACAAGGTTGATGAAATCCGAGCAAGGGTAGCATTCCAGAGGGACATCAGAGACTAACGTTCTCTGCTTCACGGAAACATGGCTCACTGGGAAGACGCTATCCGGGGCGGTGCAGCCAATGGGTTTCTCCACGCATCGCGCCGACAGAAACAAACATCTTTCTGTTAAGAAGAGTGGCGGGGGCGTATGCCTCATGACTAACGAGACATGGTGTGATGAAAGGAACATACAGGAACTCAAATCCTTCTGTTCACCTGATTTAGAATTCCTCACAATCAAATGTAGACCGCATTATCTACCAAGAGAATTCTCTTCGATTATAATCACAGCCGTATATATCCCCCCCAAGCAGACACATCGATGGCTCTGAACAAACTTTATTTAACTCTTTGCAAACTGGAAACCATTTATCCGGAGGCTGCATTCATTGTAGCTGGGGATTTTAACAAAGCTAATCTGAAAACAAGACTCCCTAAATTTTATCAGCATATCGATTGCGCAACCAGGGGTGGTAAAACCTTGGATCATTGTTACTCTAACTTCCGCGACGCATATAAGGCCCTGCCCCGCCCCCCTTTCGGAAAAGCTGACCACGACTCCATTTTGTTGATCCCTGCCTACAGACAGAAACTTTTAAAAAAGAGGCTCCCACGCTGAGGTCTGTCCAACGCTGGTCCGACGAAGCTGACTCCACACTCCAAGACTGCTTCCATCACGTGGACTGGGACATGTTTCGTATTGCGTCAGATAAAAATATTGACGAATACGCTGATTCGGTGTGCGAGTTCATTAGAACGTGCGTTGAAGATGTCGTTCCCATACCAACGATAAAAACATTCCCTAACCAGAAACCGTGGATTGATGGCAGCATTCGCGTGAAACTGAAAGCGCGAACCACTAATTTTAATCAGGGCAAGGTGTCTGGTAACATGACCGAATATAAACAATGCAGCTATTCCCTCCGCAAGGCTATTAAACAAGCTATGCGTCAGTACAGAGACAAAGTAGAATCTCAATTCAACGGCTCAGACACAAGAGGCATGTGGCAGGGTCTACAGTCAATCACGGACTACAAGAAGAAACCCAGCCCAGTCACGGACCAGGATGTCTTGCTCCCACGCAGACTAAATAACTTTTTTGCCCGCTTTGAGGACAATACAGTGCCATTGACACGGCCTGCAATGAAAACATGTGGTCTCTCCTTCACTGCAGCCGAGGTGAGGAAAACATTTAAACGTGTTAACCCTCGCAAGGCTGCAGGCCCAGACGGCATCCCCAGCCGAGCCCTCAGAGCATGCGCAGACCAGCTGGACGGTGTGTTTACGGACATATTCAATCAATCCCTATACCAGTCTGCTGTTCCCACATGCTTCAAGAGGGCCACCATTGTTCCTGTTCCCAAGAAAGCTAAGTTAACTGATCTAAACGACTACCGCCCCGTAGCACTCACTTCCGTCATCATGAAGTGCTTTGAGAGACTAGTCAAGGACCATATTACCTCCACCCTACACCCACCAATTTGCTTACCGCCCAAATAGGTCCACAGACGATGCAATCTCAACCACACTGCACACTGCCCTAACCCACCTGGACAAGAGGAATACCTATGTGAGAATGCTGTTCATCGACTACAGCTCGGCATTCAACACCATAGTACCCTCCAAGCTCGTCATCAAGCTCGAGACCCTGGGTCTCGACCCCGCCCTGTGCAACTGGGTACTGGACTTCCTGACGGGCCTCCCACAGGTGGTGAGGGTAGGCAACAACATCTCCTCCCCACAGATCCTCAACACGGGGGCCCCACAAGGGTGCGTTCTGAGCCCTCTCCTGTACTCCCTGTTCACCCACGACTGCGTGGCCACGCACGCCTCCAACTCAATCATCAAGTTTGCGGACGACACAACAGTGGTAGGCTTGATTACCAACAACGACAAGACGGCCTACAGGGGGTGGTGAGGGCCCTCGGAGTGTGGTGTCAGGAAAATAACCTCACACTCAACGTCAACAAAACTAAGGAGATGATTGTGGACTTCAGGAAACAGCAGAGGGAACACCCCCCTATCCACATTGATGGAACAGTAGTGGAGAGGGTAGCTAGTTTTATGTTCCTCGGCATACACATCACAGACAAACTGAATTGGTCCACTCACACTGACAGCGTCGTGAAGAAGGCGCAGCAGCGCCTATTCAACCTCAGGAGGCTGAAGAAATTCGGCTTGTCACCAAAAGCACTCAAACTTCTACAGATGCACAATCGAGAGCATCCTGGCGGGCTGTATCACCGCCTGGTACGGCAACTGCTCCGCCCTCAACCGTAAGGCTCTCCAGAGGGTAGTGAGGTAAACTACCTGCAAACTACCTGCCCTCCAGGACCTGATGTTACAGGAAGGCCATAAAGATCATCAAGGACATCAACCACCCGAGCCACTGCCTGTTCACCCCGCTATCATCCAGAAGGCGAGGTCAGTACAGGTGCATCAAAGCTGGGACCGAGAGACTGAAAAACAGCTTCTATCAAGGCCATCAGACTGTTAAACAGCCACCACTAACATTGAGTGGCTGCTGCCAACACACTGTCATTGACACTGACCCAACTCCAGCCACTTTAATAATGGGAATTGATGGGAAATGTAAATATATCACTAGCCACTTTAAACAATGCTACCTTATATAATGTTACTTACCCTACATTATTCAGCTCATATGCATACGTATATACTGTACTCTATATCATAGACTGCATCCTTATGTAATACATGTATCACTAGCCACTTTAACTATGCCACTCTGTTTACTTTGTCCACATACTCATCTCATATGTATATACTGTACTCGATACCATCTACTGTATGCTGCCCTGTACCATCACTCATTCATATATCCTTATGTACATATTCTTTATCCCCTTACACTGTGTATAAGACAGTAGTTTTGGAATTGTTAGTTAGATTACTTGTTGGTTATCACTGCATTGTCAGAACTAGAAGCACAAGCATTTCGCTACACTCACATTAACATCTGCTAACCATGTGTATGTGACAAATACAATTTGATTTGACATCTCCTTTGCATGGAGTTGATTAGGCTGTTAATTGCGGCCTGTGGAATGTTGTCCCACTCCTCTTCAACGTAGCAACGTTCAATGTCTGCCCATAACCTAACCCCACAATGGGTCACTAAAATCACATTATGGCATCTGATAGGGTTGGGCAGTATCCAGAATTTAATAGTCGTAGCATTTCTGTACAATACTGGGGTAAACGGTATTACTGGAAGCACACAATTTTAGGCAACGGGGATCTTGATCCAGGAGTGGATTGACTGTCTTGTTTGGGTACCAGTCTTCTTAGCTAACATTCCACTCCCTGTCATTTGCCAAAAAGAGACAAGCCTTTCTGCCATCTTCAGATATTAACATATTAACATTCTACTATTACCGAGCTCAAGGAAGACAGTGTTATCGAACCAGGATCAACTCCTCTAACAGCTTAAATGATATTGAAACTCCATTAGTTTTTCAAAATACCTGATATATCGCCCAAGCCTAGCATCTGCTACAGGATTACGAACACAGTAATGAAGACCTTTATCAAGTCTGACGTTAGAGATCACGTAGACGCTGTTGTGATCCAAAAACATGTATTTATTCAAACCCAAAGTGAGTGCTTCGGGCCTCTAGTTAGGATTACGAACACAGTAATGAAGACCTTTTTCCTCGAGAAAAGATGAACAAATAGTTTGAAACGCAGTGAAGAAAAAAAAAAATGTAAATGAGAAGGGAACATGAACCAAAGAAAATATTTGCATTACAATTAGATGCATTACACTGGTGTAACAATGCATGATGCATTACACTGGTGTAACAATGCATGATGCATTACACTGGTGTAACAATGCATGATGCATTACACTGGTGTAACAATGCATGATGCATTACACTGGTGTAACAATGCATGATGCATTACACTGGTGTAACAATGCATGATGCATTACACTGGTGTAACAATTAGATGCATTACACTGGTGTAACAATGCATGATGCATTACACTGGTGTAACAATGCATGATGCATTACACTGGTGTAACAATGCATGATGCATTACACTGGTGTAACAATGCATGATGCATTACACTGGTGTAACAATGCATGATGCATTACACTGGTGTAACAATGCATGATGCATTACACTGGTGTAACAATGCATGATGCATTACACTGGTGTAACAATGCATGATGCATTACACTGGTGTAACAATGCATGATGCATTACACTGGTGTAACAATGCATGATGCATTACACTGGTGTAACAATGCATGATGCATTACACTGGTGTAACAATGCATGATGCATTACACTGGTGTAACAATGCATGATGCATTACACTGGTGTAACAATGCATGATGCATTACACTGGTGTAACAATGCATGATGCATTACACTGGTGTAACAATGCATGATGCATTACACTGGTGTAACAATGCATGATGCATTACACTGGTGTAACAATGCATGATGCATTACACTGGTGTAACAATGCATGATGCATTACACTGGTGTAACAATGCATGATGCATTACACTGGTGTAACAATGCATGATGCATTACACTGGTGTAACAATGCATGATGCATTACACTGAACAATGCATGATGCATTACACTGGTGTAACAATGCATGATGCATTACACTGGTGTAACAATGCATGATGCATTACACTGGTGTAACAATGCATGATGCATTACACTGGTGTAACAATGCATGATGCATTACACTGGTGTAACAATGCATGATGCATTACACTGGTGTAACAATGCATGATGCATTACACTGGTGTAACAATGCATGATGCATTACACTGGTGTAACAATGCATGATGCATTACACTGGTGTAACAATGCATGATGCATTACACTGGTGTAACAATGCATGATGCATTACACTGGTGTAACAATGCATGATGCATTACACTGGTGTAACAATGCATGATGCATTACACTGGTGTAACAATGCATGATGCATTACACTGGTGTAACAATGCATGATGCATTACACTGGTGTAACAATGCATGATGCATTACACTGGTGTAACAATGCATGATGCATTACACTGGTGTAACAATGCATGATGCATTACACTGGTGTAACAATGCATGATGCATTACACTGGTGTAACAATGCATGATGCATTACACTGGTGTAACAATGCATGATGCATTACACTGGTGTAACAATGCATGATGCATTACACTGGTGTAACAATGCATGATGCATTACACTGGTGTAACAATGCATGATGCATTACACTGGTGTAACAATGCATGATGCATTACACTGGTGTAACAATGCATGATGCATTACACTGGTGTAACAATGCATGATGCATTACACTGGTGTAACAATGCATGATGCATTACACTGGTGTAACAATGCATGATGCATTACACTGGTGTAACAATGTTTCGTGACACAGGACATTAAGATTCATTGGTATTCATTCACGACACTTCGTGAAGATCTGGAGTTGTTAACTCATACCAGGGCCCACATCCAAAAAGCATATTGGAGAAGAGGACCTGATCTTAGATCAGCGCTCTCTTTCTACATAATCTAAAACTAATGCTACTGTATATCAGCACACCAACTCTGAGGCTCTGTGAATACAGGCCAAGAGCTTAGGCACTGTGACAAGGAGATACACTTTGTAGAAACAAATAAGTGCTCGTTTGTGCTGGTCTGTGAGTACCCCGGCACAATCCGGTTTCTATTCATCTGTACATCATTTAAATACGAGGTAAAGCCAGGCAACTGTAACATGATACCATATGTGGAAAGACATTTCAAAGACAAATTGAACATAACATAATTCAAGTGAATGACTAGACAGAAACCTGTACGCATAGGGGTCTTCCAGGACCAGTGTTGAAAACCACTGTGTGGGGAAGAGGTATAATGTGGAGAGATGGCTCAAATCGAAGATATGGAATGCATACTCTTCTTCCAGGACCAGTGTTCCACTTTGGGGAAGAGGTATAATGTGGAGAGATGGCCAAATCGAAGATACGGAATGCATAAACTGAAAAAAAAAAAAAAAAAAAATGGGAAAAAAGCATATCAATAAAAAGAGGAAACATTTTAAGACAAGGCCGTTCACAAGCAGACAGTTTGATGATATACTTTGTATATATTTTAGTTGATCAAATAATTATTCTTTCCCATGCATGTTACCAGTACTCTGTTCACCATTGGGTAAGAAATTGTCTTAACCCCTCCCCATCCACGCACCCTACATTCAAGCCTCGCCATTTTGCGCCACATCCCCAGGACCCGCCGCCGCCGCAATATGGGGGACCGGGTATTCTCCCGCCTCACTCCATGTCTCTGGAACAACGACCATCTCATGGAACTTCAATTCACGTTCCTCCTCAATCGTTGGAACAGCCATGCTGACAATATCAGGGCTCTTCGAGAAGTGTTGTTCCTCAATCTCTGGAAGCATCGCAGGAACACTGGCTGTCTCAGGGGTCTTCAATTCTCCCTCAATCCCTGGAAGCATCGCAGGAACACTGGCTGTCTCAGGGGTCTTCAATTCTCCCTCAATCTCTGGAAGAGTCTCTTGAACAGCCTTGCTGATAATCTCAGGGCTCGTCCAGCCTATTTCTCCCAACCTGCTCAAACTGTTGGGGCATTTAATGTAGGTCCAATGCAGCCGTTTTCATCTCAAAAATCAAATCATTTATGGGTAACAATTAAGTACCTTGCCAATGATTGCTTCCAGTTTAAATGATTTAAATTTAAAAAATAGAAATTGCTTCTTAGCAAAGAGCCATTTCCCAAGCAAGAATTTTGCTAGGACTGTCTCGGAGTGGTCTGAGTAGGGAAAGGGAAAACCAAAAACTAGCTGTTATTAGCAGAGAGACTTAACGGTCTAACTTATTGGTTTATTAAATACTTTACGACCTGGTTATGTCACCAGGCAGGTCAAAACACCATCCCACCAAAACAGGCTGAAATTTCAGTGTTTTTTCAAAACAGCTCTTATACTAAAATGGCATCATCATAATCACATAATTATAATTATTCCAACCTCAGTGTGAAAATATATATAAAACACAGGGAAATCACATTTTTGACTACACTGAGCCTTTAAGGCTCATCTCCACCCCTGGCCCACCTTTCCACTTTTGTCAACTGTGTACATCAGTCTTATATTGTTATATTTCTTGTTTTGTTATATTTTTAATATGATTTATAATTTAATGCACTTTGAGATTAAAACTAAACCAAAGTGGTATTATACAAATAAAATAAATAAATTAGGGCACACAATGGAAAAATGTTTTACAACACGAAAAACAAGGAGCGTTTCTTATTGGACAAGTCTAAGTAAATTCCACCCTGTTGTCTTCCATTTGGTGCCTAATGAACAGGACCCAGGTAAATAGGAACAGTATTAGGGGAACAGAAGGGAACCTACTTGCTGAAGCTGTTGCTCGTGTTGTCCTGGAGGTTCAACACTAGGTTATCTGCACTCAGGTACACCTTGTTCTGCGATGTCGCCACCTGGAGATCAGACACAGTCAGTAGGATTGGGCAATGTCTCAAACTGTTATTTGGTGCATAAAGTGGGGCAAAAAAGTATTTAGTCAGCCACCAATTGTGCAAGTTCTCCTGTTTAAAAAGATGAGGCCTGTAATTTTCATCATAGGTTCACTTCAACTATGACAGACAAAATGAGAAAAAAAAATCTGAAAATCACATTGTAGGATTTTTAATGAATTCATTTGCAAATTATGGTGGAAAATAAGTATTAAGTACAGGACTATAAAAACCCAGATGCATCCTGCTTTAGAAAGTGGTCATTTTGCACCATCTAGTGGGCTAAGGAAAAATCACTATGGCCCTTTTGACCACCCTTCCTTCCTACCTTGTTCACTGATCTCACACAATTTGATAGATGTCACACTGGTTTCATCACATAGCTTTCACCAATCCCACCATGTCAGATTAGGTAAGGGATGAACGAAGAATGCAATCTTAAAGTATTTTAAAAAAGCTTTCCGTACAGTCTTGGCAATGTTCTGAGCTGCTCGGATCTTCCGGAGTTTCAGGTAGCCAGGGTTCTTTGTCACCGCCTCACCCAACTATAGTTACACAAATAAGAAAATGCAAATGGGTTAATGTATGCCATCTTGGTACCTCAATATACCCCAGAGGGCATAGCCTAGTCCACATCCAGCAGGTTTTACTGGTCCGACTCTGGCTTTGCCTACGATCCAGCCATGATCCCAAATCACACTAGTCAACTCATTAAGTTGGGTCAGTTAAACATGGCACGCACATGTCCTAAAAGCACCAGAAAGGTATTTCAAAGGGTGAATGAAATTAGGATAAACTCAGTTCACTTGTTCTCTTTAGTCAATGTATAGACCCAAAATGGTTCATGTTTTTTTTTTTTTATAAGAAAAAGGTGAACGGAATTCCCTGGTTTTCCAGAAATCCTGCTTTTTGATTGATTCTGATTCCGGGAATCTTCCAAATGGGATTTCTGGAAAACCACCAGTAACACAAATCTTATCTATACACCACTGGAGACATCTGTGAGATTAAAATTAAGAGAAAAAGCACACTAGTGTTTAACCTAAAAACCACAAGAGTATGATGTGTTGCCATAGAAATAGATCAAATAATACATCCATGTCTATGGATACAGCAGTGTGTGTACTCAGGTCGACCAACATGAGAGCAAGGGAAGGGAATGTGTAACAGCTGGCCCAAATCACTCCCTAAAACCTACATTTGGCCTAAATCCTTCAATATTTGCCGATCTGTAAAAAGGTAGAAGCAATATTGTAGAGGTTCTTCCACTAAACCTAACCAGACCCTTCATATATAACATTGAAGGGTGAGGAAGAGATTTGGGACCGGCTTTAGCTGTGCGTGTTCAGAGGAGTCTCCTCTTCAGAGTTCACCATTTTAGCAGCCTCTGCCTCTCCTTCAGCCTGGATAATCTTCTGCCTCTGGTCCTGCAGGGCTTTCTCCACATAGAAGAAGGCCCTCTGTGCCTCCTGTTGGGCTGAAAATACAGAGCAAGGTGGTCACATTACCATGACAAGAGAATTGATTGCAGAACATTCTTTACTAAATCAGATAAGCTCAATGAAGCATAGCATAAAGCAGGGCTGCACAACCCTCTTGGAGCTCTACTGTCCTGTAGTTTCAGTCCAACCCTGATTTAGCATATTTATTATAGATCCCGATTAGCTGCTGCCGAAGCTGGGGTCCAGCAAAATTAAGGCAGTTTATACAATTTAAAACATTACAATACATTCACAGATTTCACAACACACTCTGTGCCTCAGGCCCCTTCTCCACCACATATCTACAGTACTAAATTCATGTATAGTGCGTATGTGCCAATACGGGTGTTGCTTCACAGTCCCCGCTGTTCCATAAGGTGTTTTTTAAATCTAAGTTTATTGCTCCTGTCAGTTACTTGATGTGGAACAGAGTTCCATATAGTCATGGCTCTATGTAGTGCTGTGCACCTCCCAGTCTGTTCTGGACTTGGGGGCTGTGAAGAGACCTCGTGGCATGTCTTGTGAGGTATGCATCTTGCAGGTATCACAACTTGCAGACTTGTTTTCGAGTTGCTGTGTGTTTTGTTGCCAACCTATTTTGCTACCTGACAACTTTACGTTTTTTACTTTTTAATTACAGTTTATATTTGTTTTTTTTCCTCAACTTTTTCACTCCGGACGCTTTAGCTGGACATGGTTCGTCAGGACCTCCAACAGCCGAAGCTAAGTAGTAACATTAACATGATGCCTTCTAATTGTAGTCGCTGTACTCGCCTTACGGCGAGGATAGCTGTGCTACAAGCCCAGCTTCAGACGCAATCGTTAGGCAAGGGTAATTTCAGTGTAGGAAAGGATGAAACAGCGTCTGTGCCACCAGTAAGTACAGATAGTAGTATAAATCCCCTCGCATAGTCCCTAAAGCCGGACAACTTTCTCACGGTTTCTGGAAGGAAATGCTGTAGGAACGCTCAACCGGTGTTGCTCATTCATCCGACAGAAACCTTCAACCGGTTTTCCCCATTAAGCAGCTGGTCGGAGTCAGAGGCCGAGTCTTCTCTGGTCTCTACTCCTCCCGTTACGGGGTCTGAGATGCCAATAGCTCTGACAAATTGAAAACCCTAGTCATTGGCGACTCCATTACCCGCAGTATTAGACTTAAAGCGAATCATCCAGCGATCATACACTGTTTACCAGGGGGCAGGGCTACCGACGTTAAGGCTAATCTGAAGATGGTGCTGGCTAAAACTAAAACTGGCAAGTGTAGAGAGTATAGAGATATTGTCATCCACGTCGGCACCAACGATGTTAGGATGAAACAGTCAGATCAACAAGCGCAACATATCTTTCTAGCTGATTTACACGCAGAAGCTGTGTCGGCATCGAGTAATAGTCTCTGGCCCCCTCCCAGTTAGGGGGAGTGATGAGCTCTACAGCAGAGTCTCAACTCAATCACTGGTTGAAAACTGTTTGTCTCTCCCAAAAGATAGAATTTGTAGACAATTGGCCCTCTTTCTGGGACTCACCCACAAACAGGTCCAAGCCTGACCTGTTGAGGAGTGACTGACTCCATCCTAGATGGAAGGGTGCTCTCATCTTATCTACCAACATAGACAGGGCACTAACTCTCCTAGTTCCACAAAGAAATAGGGTGCAGGCCAGGCAGCAGGCTGTTAGCCAGCATAGTAGTCTGCCACTAGCACAGTCAGTGTAGTCAGCTCAGCTATCACCATTGAGACCGTGTCTGTGCCTCGACGTAGGTTGGGCAAAACTAAACATGGCGGTGTTCGCCTTAGCAATCTCACTAGGATAAAGACCACCTCCATTCCGGTCATTATTCCTGTAATTATTGAAAGAGATCATGATACCTTGTGGTATTAGAGAGGGGTAAAGAAAGATTTTGTTCAGGCGCCAGGCAGGTATTAACCATGCCGAAAGGAAAAGAGTAGAATAGAGAGAGTACCACTACCAGACACACACACACACATCAGCAAAAGAGACTGCCTAGAGTGTAGCCTGTTTACCAGATAGCCAGTGGAGAGAAAAGAGAATATACACCATATAAAACCCACATCACAGTACAGGGGTAACCCCAACAAGAATACCTCATACAATAATACTAATAATGGCAGAGCAATTCAACAGCAACTTCATACAAGAACGAACCCAGTCAGAGGATTTGCATTTAATTTAAAGATTTAATCTATTATTTTCTAGTGGATGAGTGCAGAGGGTATCAATGTGGGGGGTGGTCATCGACACAACAAAGGCCTTAAAAATGCCCACAGTCTTCTCGGCCACATGTCATTAGTACACCCCACCTCAATACAGTTCACATAAACAATACACAACTTGCAAGCAACGTCCCTTTTAACTAAAATATCCACCAAAATACTTCTGGCAGGGCAATAATAGTCCAGCTCTAATGAACTTCAATGGGCAGTGCATTTAACAAATAGAGAGTCTGTTGCAGGGTAAAGCACTGGAACGAGAGGGAAGAGAAAGAGAGAAAAAGATAAATCTTAGCTGTGGTCTTCAGGCCTGCCGGTGTCTGACTGTCCCATGGTTTGTTGGTTTGTTTGTTAAAGCTTCGCAACAATGTTGCTACTAATCCATGCGATCCATAACGGGCGCGGTCCCGAACAAAACCAACCACGATCTAAAGCGATCACACCGATGATTGAGTTAATTACTTTATAAACTACACACGCTGAAAACAAACAACTTCTGCAGCACACAATCAAACTGTCGCACCACCCCAAGAGCCCCTCCCCAAAGAGCTGAACGAGCTCTCTTTATTTCCTCCTTCCTTACTGCTGATGCGCTCTTAAAGTGGCAGTGCACGGTGAAGGCTCCTTGCAGATTTCGCCACAACCTCACATCTCAAAATAGGGCTACTTAATGTTAGATCCCTTACTTCAAAGGCAATTATAGTCAATGAACTAATCACTGATCATAATCTTGATGTGATTGGCCTGACTGAAACATGGCTTAAGCCTGATGAATTTACTGTGTTAAATGAGGCCTCACCTCCTGGCTACACTAGTGACCATATCCCCCGTGCATCCCGCAAAGGCGGAGGTGTTGCTAACATTTACGATAGCAAATTTCAATTCACAAAAAACAAGACGTTTTCGCCTTTTGAGCTTCTAGTCATGAAATCTACGCAGCCTACTCAATCACTTTTTATAGCTACTGTTTCCTGGGCCATATACAGCGTTTCTCACCGAGTTCCCTGAATTCCTATCGGACCTTGTAGTCATAGCAGATAATATTCTAATCTTTGGCGACTTTAATATTCACATGGAAAAGTCCACAGACCCACTCCAAAAGGCTTTCAGAGCCATCATCGACTCAGTGGGTTTTGTCCAACATGTCTCTGGACCCACTCACTGTCAGTCATACGCTGGACCTAGTTTTGTCCCATGGAATAAATGTTGTGGATCTTAATGTTTTTCCTCGTAATCCTGGACTATCGGACCACCATTTTATTACGTTTGCAATTGCAACAAATAATCTGCTCAGACCCCAACCAAGGAACATCAAAAGTCGTGCTATAAATTCACAGACAACACAAAGATTCCTTGATGTCCTTCCAGATTCCCTCAGTCTACCCCAGGACACCAGAGGACAAAAATCAGTTAACCACCTAACTGGAGAAACTCAATTTAACCTTGCGCAATACATTAGATGCAATTGCACCCCTAAAAACTAAAAACATTTCTCTTAAGAAACTACCTCCCTGGTACACAGAAAATACTCGAGCTCTGAAGCAAGCTTCCAGAAAATTGGAACGGAAATGGCGCCACACCAAACTGGAAGTCTTCCAACTAGCTTGGAAAGACGGTACCGTGCAGTACCGAAGAGCCCTTACTGCTGCTCGATCATCCTACTTTTCTAACTTAATTGAGGAAAATAAGAACAATCCGAAATTCCTTTTTGATATTGTCGCAAAGCTAACTAAAAAGCAGCATTCCCCAAGAGAGGATGACTTTCACTTCAGCAGTGATAAATTCATGAACTTCTTTGAGGAAAAGATCATGATTATTAGAAAGCAAATTACGGACTACTCTTTAAATCTGAGTATTCCTTCAAAGCTCAGTTGTCCTGAGTCTGCACAACTCTGCCAGGACCTAGGATCAAGAGAGACGCTCAAGTGTTTTAGTACTATATCTCTTGACACAATGATTAAAATAATCATGGCCTCTAAACCTTCAAGCTGCATACTGGACCATATTCCAACTAAACTACTGAAAGAGCTGCTTCCTGTGCTTGGCCCTCCTATGTTGAACATAATAAACGGCTCTCTATCCACCGGATGTGTAACAAACTCACTAAAAGAGGCAGTAATAAAGCCTCCCTTGAAACAGCCAAACCTTGACCCAGAAAATATAAAAAACTATCGGCCTATATCGAATCTTCCATTCCTCTCAAATTTTAGAAAAGGCTGTTGCGCAGCAACTCACTGCCTTCCTGAAGACAAACAATGTATACGAAATGCTTCAGTCTGGTTTTAGACCCCATCATAGCACTGAGACGGCACTTGTGAAGGTGGTAAATTACATTTTAATGGCATCGGACCGAGGCTCTGCATCTGTCCTCGTGCTCCTAGACCTTAGTGCTGCTTTTGATACCGTCGATCACCACGTTCTTTTGGAGAGATTGGAAACCCAAAATTGGTCTACACGGACAAGTTCTGGCCTGGTTTAGATCTTATCTGTCTGAAAAATATCAGTTTGTCTCTATGAATGGTTTGTCCTCTGACAAATCAACTGTAAATTTCGGTGTTCCTCAAGGTTCCGTTTTAGGACCACTATTGCTTTCACTATATATTTAACCTCTTGGGGATGTTATTCGAAAACATAATGTTAACTTTCACTGATATGCGGATGACACACAGCTGTACATTTCAATGAAACATGGTGAAGCCCCAAAATTGCCCTTGCTAGAAGCATGCGTTTCAGACATAAGGAAGTGGATGGCTGCAAACGTTCTACTTTTAAACTCTGACAAAACAGAGATGCTTGTTCTAGGTCCCAAGAAACAGAGATCTTCTGTTGAATCTGACAATTAATCTTAATGGTTGTACAGTCGTCTCAAATAAAACTGAAGGACCTTGGCATTACTCTGGACCCTGATCTCTCTTTTGAAGAACATATCAAGACCATTTCAAGGACAGCTTTTTTCCTGTGTGTATCCTCTTGTGGATCTCCACCTGTTTGGGGAAACTGAAGGCTTTCCCACAGTAGTGCTTCTTTTTTCCTTCTACGTAACATTGCAAAAATCAGAAACTTTGTCCAAAAATGATTCAGAAAAATGAATCCATGCTTTTGTCACTTTTAGGTTAGACTACTGCAATGCTCTACTTTCCGGCTACCCGGATAAAGCGCTAAAACTTCAGTTAGTGCTAAATACGGCTGCTAGAATCCTGACTAGAACCCCAAAATTTGATCATATTACTCCAGTACTAGCCTCTACACTGGCTTCCTGTCAAAGCATTACATGGGCTTGCTCCTACCCATCTCTCTGATTTGGTCCTGCCGTACATACCTACATGTACCCTACGGTCACAAGACGCAGGCCTCCTAATTGTCCCTAGAATTTCTAAGCAAACAGCTGGAGGCAGGGCTTTCTCCTATAGAGCTCAATTTTTATGGAACGGTCTGCCTACCCATGTCAGAGACGCAAACTTGGTCTCAAGTCTTTACTGAAGACTCATCTCTTCAGTGGGTCATATGATTGAGTGTAGTCTGGCCCAGGAGTGGGAAGGTGACCGGAAAGGCTCTGGAGCAACGAACCGCCCTTGCTGTCTCTGCCTGGCCGGTTCCCCTCTTTCCACTGGGATTCTCTGCCTCTAACCCTATTACAGGGGCTGAGTCACTGGCTTACTGGGGCTCCCTCATGCAGTCCCTGGAAGGGGTGCGTCACCTGAGTGGGTTGATTCACTGATGTGGTCATCCTGTCTGGGTTGGCGCCCCTGTCTGGGTTGTGCCATGGCGGAGATCTTTGTGGGCTATACTCGGCCTTGTCTCAGGATGGTAAGTTTGTGGTTGAAGATTTCCCTCTAGTGGTGTGGGGGCTGTGCTTAGGTAAAATGGGTGGGGTTATATCCTTCCTGTTTGGCCCTGTCCGGGGGTGTCATCAGATGGGGCCACAGTGTCTCCTGACCCCTCCTGTCTCAGCCTCCAGTATTTATGCTGCAGTAGTTTGTGTCGGGGGGCTAGGGTCAGTTTGTTATATCTGGAGTACTTCTCCTGTCCTAGTCGGTGTCCTGTGTGAATCTAAGTGTGCGTTCTCTAATTCTCTCCTCTCTTTCTCTCTCTCTGAGGACCTGAGCCCTAGGACCATGCCCCAGGACTACCTGACATGATGACTCCTTGCTGTCCCCAGTCCACCTGACTGTGCTGCTGCTCCAGTTTCAACTGTTCTGCCTTATTATTATTATTCAACCATGCTGGTCATTTATGAACATTTGAACAACTTGGCCATGTTCTGTTATAATCTCCACCCAGCAGAGGAGGTTTCTTCCTAGGTTTTGGCCTTTCTAGGGAGTTTTTCCTAGCCACCGTGCTTCTACACCTGCATTGCTTGCGGTTTGAAGTTTTAGGCTGGGTTTCTGTACAGCACTACAGCTCTCTCATAAATCAAAATAGTGATGAAGTCAATCTCTCCTCCACTTTCAGCCAGGAGAGATTGGCATGCATATTATTAATATTAGCTCTCTGTGTAAATCAAGGGCCAGCCGTGCTGCCCTGTGTCATTTGCAATTTTCCTAAGTCCTTTGTGGCACCTGCCCACATGACTCAACAGTAGTCCAGGTGTGACAAAACTAGTGCCTGTAGGACCTGCCTTGTTGATAGTGTTGTTAAGGCAGAGCATTGCTTTATTATATAGACAGACTGCTCCCTATTTTAGCTACTACTGCATCAATATGTTCTGACAATGACAGTTTACAATCTAGTGTTACTCCAAGCAGTTTTGTCATCTCAACTTGCTCAATTTCCACGTTATTTATTACATTTAGTTGAGGTTTAGTGAGTGTTTTGTTCCAAATACAATGCTTTTAGTTTTAGAAATATTTAGGGCTACCTTATTCCTTGCCACCCACTCTGAAACTATCTGCAGCTCTGAGTGTTGCTGTCATTTCAGTTGCTGTAGTAGCTGACGTGTATAGTGTTGAGTCATCCGCATATATACACTCAGTGGCATGTAGCTAATAAAAGCAAGGGGCCTAAACAGCTACCCTGGGGAATTCCTGATTCTAACTGGATTATATTTGAGGCCTCCATTAAAGAACACCTGTTCTGTTAGACAAGTAACTCTTTATCCACATTATAGCAGGGGGTGTAAAGCCATAACATACGCTTTTCCAGCAGCAGACTACGATCAATAAAATGTCAAAAGCTGCACTGAAGTCTTGTTAGACAGCCCCCACAATCATTAATCAATCTCTCAGCCAGTCAGTCTTTGTGTAAGTGCTGTGCTTGTCGAGTGTCCTTCCCTATAAGCATGCTGAAATTCTGTTGTCAATTTGTTTACCGTGAAATAGCTTTGTATAGGAGAAAAATAAAAAATAAAAATAAAACTTTACTAAGGGTTGGTAATGGGCAGATTGGTCAGCAATTTGAGCCGGTAAAGGGGGCTTTACTGTTCTTGGGTAGCGGAATGACTTTAGCTTCCATCTAGGTCTGAGGGCACACACACTCGCTAGGCTTACATTGAAGAGGCAATATATTGTGCTATTATCCTCTAATTTTCCATCCAGATTGTCAGACCCATGTGGTTTGTCATTCTTGAGCGACAATTCTCACCTCTTCCACACTATCTTTTCAGAATTCAAAAGAACAATTCTTGTCTTTCATAAATTGGTCTGATATACTTGGATGTGTAGCATCAGCGTTTGTTGCTAGCATGTCATTCCTATGTTTGCTTATTTTGCCAATGAAATAGTCATTAAAGTAGTTTGCAATATCAGTGGGCTTTGTGACAAATGAGCCATCTGATTCAATGAATGGAGCAGAGTTCGTCCCCCCCCCCCCCCCAAAAAAAAAAATTTTTTAAAGGTGCCCCAAAGCTTTTTACTATCATTCTTTATTTCATTGTGTAGTTTATTTTTATTAGTCACATGATTTCTTAATTTGCAGTACGTTTGCCAAATCAGTTGGGCTGCCAGAGTTAATTGCCATACCTTTTGCCTAATCCTTCTCCATTCCTCAATCCAAGGAGATTTAACCATTTTTACAGTCATTTTCTTAATGAGCGCATGCTTATTAGTAACTGGAATAAGACATTTTATAAATGTGTCAAGTGCAGTGTCTTGTTGGTCCTCATTACACACCACAGACCAGCAGCGTCTGGTTGGTCCTCATTACACACCACAGACCAGCAGCGTCTGGTTGGTCCTCATTACACACCACAGACCAGCAGCGTCTGGTTGGTCCTCATTACACACCACAGACCAGCAGCGTCTGGTTGGTCCTCATTACACACACCACAGACCAGCAAATATTATTTACATCATCAACATATGAATCACTACAAAACTTATTGTATGACCTCTTATACACTATATTAGGCTCAGCGCTTAGAACTTTCCTAGATATTATTATTATTATTATTATATTATTATATGACTACTACATCCTATGGATTTGGATACCGATTTAAAGCAAATATCTGTAGCATAAGTAAAGATTTGATCAATACATGTTGAAGATTTAATTCCTGTGATGTTTGTAACTACCCTGATAGGTTGACTGATACCAGTCCCTGCAACCTAGATCAGGGTAACAGTTAAGTTTTTTTCTGAGTGGGCAGCTTGATGATAGCCAGTCGAGATTAAAAATAAAAAAAATTCACCCAGACATGCTTGATAATGTATTTCACACATATTATCCAGATCATATGCAGCTCTATGGTGAGAAACATCTCGGTCCCCAAGGCAAAAACCCTGTGCTGACGAGGAGCACGAGTACAGGACATAACAAGGCTGCTTCCGACTGTTCTACCGCAGATTCTGGGAGCTGTCGAAGTCCATGTCGGGTCAAACGACATCAGGAGGACTAGCTCGGAACGTTTGAAAATGGATGAAAAATAACTGATTTGAGCAATTAAAGACTACAAAAAACAGCCGATAATTTAACCTGATCCAGGTTGCAGACACTGGTTACAGTTTTAATTTCTCTCTTGAGTGGGCAGCTTAATGAAAGCCAGTCAATATTTAAATCACCCAGAAAAAAATACTTCTGTTGATATCACATTCATTATCAAGCATTTCACACATATTATCCAGATGCTGACTGTTAGCACTTAGTCTACAGCAGCTTCCCACAAAAATGGGCTTTAGGTGAGGCAGATGAACCTGTAGCCATATTACATCAACAGTATTTTACATTAGATAGTCTCCAAGCTTTACAGGAATGTGTTTCTGAATATAGACCGCAACACTGTCTCCGTTGGCATTTGTCCTTTCGGTAGATGTTATAAGAATGTACTGCTACCACTGTATCAAAGATATTATCTAAGTGAGTGTCAGAGCGAATATGAATGGCATCTGTTACAAGCAAGTTATTTACTTCATGTACCTTGTTCCTAAGGCTACAGTTGAAGTCGGATGTTTACATACACTTAGGTTGGAAACATTAAAACTCATTTTCCAAACACTACAAAATAGTTTCGGCAAGTCGGTTAGGACATCAACTTTTTCTAACACTTGTTTACAGACAGATTATTTAACTTAATCACAATTCCAGTGGGTCAGAAGTTTACATACACTACGTTGACTGTGCCTTTAAACAGCTTGGAAACTTCCAGAAAACAATGTCATGGCTTCAGAAGGTATAATTGACATCACGAGTCAATTGTAGGTGTACACTGCTCCAAAAAATAAAGGGAACACTAAAATAACACATCCTAGATCGGAAATAATTAAATATTCTTATTAAATACTTATTTACATAGTTGAATGTGCTGACAACAAAATCACACAAAAAAGATCAATGGAAATCAAATTTATCAACCCATGGAGGTCTGGATTTGGAGTCACACAAAGTTAAAGTGGAAAACCACACTACAGGCTGATCCAACTTTGATGTAATGTCCTTTAAAGTCAAAATGAGGCTCAGTAGTGTGTGTGGCCTCCACGTGCCTGTATGACCTCCCTACAACGCCTGGGCATGCTCCTGATGAGGTGGCGGATGGTCTCCTGAGAGATCTCCTCCCAGACCTGGACTAAAGCATCTGTCAACTCCTGTGGTGCAACGTGGCGTTGGTGGATGGAGCGAGACATGTCCCAGATGTGCTCAATTCGATTCAGGTCTGGGGAACGGGCGGGCTAGTCCATAGCTTCAATGCCTTCTTCTTGCAGGAACTGCTGACACTCCAGCCACATGAGGTCTAGCATTGTCTTGCATTAGGAGGAACCCAGGGCCAATCGCACCAGCATATTGTCTCACAAGGGGTCTGAGGATCTCATCTCGGTACCTAATGGCAGTCAGGCTACCTCTGGCGAGCACATGGAGGGCTGTGCAGCACCCCAAAGAAATGCCACCCCACACCATGACTGACCCACCGCCAAACCAGTCATGCTGGAGGATGTTGCAGGCAGCAGAACGTTCTCCACTGCGTCTCCAGACTGTCACATGTGCTCAGTGTGAACCTGCTTTCATCTGTGAAGAGCACAGGACGCCAGTGGCAAATTTGTCAATCTTGGTGTTATCTGGCAAATGCCAAACGTCCTGCACGGTGTTGGGCTGTAAGCACAACCCCCACCTGTGGACGTCGGGTCCTCATACCCCCCCCACGGAGTCTGTTTCTAACCGTTTGTGCAGACATGCACATTTGTGGCCTGCTGGAGGTCATTTTGCAGGGCTCTGGCAGTGCTCCTCCTTGCACAAAGGCGAAGGTAGCGGTCCTGCTGCTGGGTTGTTGCCCTCCTACGGCCTCCCCCACGACTCCTGATGTACTGGCCTGTCTCCTGGTAGCGCCTCATGCTCTGGACACTATGCTGACAGACACAGAAAACCTTCTTGCCACAGCTTGCATTGATGTGTCATCCTGGATGAGCTGCACTACCTGAGCAACTTGTGTGAGTTGTAGACTCAGTCTCATGCTACCACTAGAGCGAAAGCACCGCCAGCATTCAAAAGGTGACCAAAACATCAGCCAGGAAGCATAGGAACTGAGAAGTGGTCTGTGGTCATCACCTGCAGAACCACTCCTTTATTGGGAGTGTCTTGCTAATTGCCTCTAATTTTCACCTGTTGTCTATTCCATTTGCACAGCATGTGAAATTTATTGTCAATCACTGTTGCTTCCTAAGTGGACAGTTTGATTTCACAGAAGTGTGATTGACTTGGAGTTACATTGTGTTGTTTAAGTGTTCCCTTTATTTTTTTTGAGCAGTGTATTTCAAGGCCTACCTTCAAACTCAATGCTTCTTTGCTTGACATCATGGGAAAATGAAAAGAAATCAGCACAAAGACCTCAGAAAATAAATTGTAGACCTCCACAAGTCTGGTTCATCCTTGGGAGCAATTTCCAAATGCCTGAAGGTAACACGTTCATTTGTACAAACAATAGTATGCAAGTATAATCACCATGGGACCACGCAGCGGTCATAGTCTCCTTGAGATCAATGTACTTTGATGCAAAAAGTGCAAATCAATCCCAGAACAGCAAAGACCCTTGTGAAAATGCTGGAGGAAACAGGTACAAAAGTATCTATATCCACAGTAAAACGAGTCCTATATTGACATAACCTGAAAGGCCGCTCACCAAGGAAGAAGCCACTGCTCCAAAACTGCCATAAAAAAGCCAGACTACGGCTTTGCAACTACACATAGGGACAAAGTTCGTACTTCTTGTAGAAATGTCCTCTGGTCTGATGGAACAAAAAGAGAACTGTTTGGCCATAATGACAATCGTCATGTTTGGATGAAAAAGGGGGAGGCTTGCAAACTGAAGAACACCATCCCAACCGAGAAGCACAGGGGTGGCAGCGTCATGTTGTGGGAGTGCTTTGCTGCAGGAGGGACTGGTGCAATTCACAAAATAGATGGCATCATGAGGGAGGGAAATTATGTGGATATACTGAAGCAACATCTCAAGACATCAGTCAGGAAGTTAAAGCTTGGTCGCAAATGGGTCTTCAAAATGGACAATGACCCCAAGCATACTTCCAAAGTTGTGGTAAAATGGTTTAAAGACAAAAGTCAAGGTATTGGAGTGGCCATCACAAAGCCCTGACCTCATTCCTATAGAAAATGTGGGCAGAACTGAAAATGTGTGCGAGCAAGGAAGCCTACAAACCTGACTCAGTTACACCAGCTCTGTCAGGAGGAATGGGCCAGAATTCACCCAACTTGTGGTACGCTTGTGGAAGGCTACCCGAAACGTTTGACCCAAGTCAAACAATTTAAAGGAAATGCTACCAAATTGAGAGTATGTAAACTTCTGACCCACTGGGACTGTGATGAAAGAAATGAAAATATATTATTCTGACATTTTCACATTCTTAAAATAAGGTGTTGAACCTAACTGACCTAAGACAGGGGCTTTTGACTAGGATTAAAATGTCAGGAATTGTGAAAAACAGAATTTAAATGCTTTTGGCTAAGGTTCCAACATCAACTGTACATATGTTAATATAGGCTATTTTTAGAACGTTTCTGGTTGCTTGACTGTTTAATGCTTTTTGGATAGTTCAGGAGGTGAGCTGGATAAAGTAGTCTTCCTACTATTGCACACTGCCTCAGTGCTAACCGTGTAACTTTGGTTTATAGGCTCATGATTACAATAGCTGTATATATTTCTGGATCAAACGCGCCAAATAAATTGACATTTTGGATATATATTTTAACGGAATTAATCAAACAAAAAGGACCAATTGTGATGTTTATGGGACATATTGGAGTGCCAACAGAAGATCGTCAAAGACATGAAGTATATTATTATTTCTGTGTTTTGTGTAGCGCCTGCAGGGTTGAAATATGGTTTCTCTTTGTTTACAGTGGAGCTATCCTCAGATAATAGCATTGTTGGCTTTCGCCAAGTTAATTTCGCAAGTTAATATTTTTGAGTTATTCTTTGTTCCGTGTATGTTTTTTCACCACTCTAGAGTGCAGTCTATGAATTTGAGTGGTTACATTTCCCCAGTCCCATCCATAGGCTGTATACAAAAACAGTGGGGGCCCAATTCAGTTTTTCAAATACCAGAATGTAGTTTTTAGTATTATTAGTATATGGTAAAAAGGTAGTGTACTATATATGCAATAGCAAGGGTATGAGCGTGAGCCTCCTCACCGACTTGCTTTGCTTCCACCGCGGCAGTGTACTCCCTGCTGAAGCTCAGCTCGGTGATGGCCACATCGTCCAGGATGATGTTGAAGTCCTTGGCCCGTTCAAAGAGCTCCCGCCGAATCATCAGGGACACCTAACGACAGAAGAACCCTTTTATTGCCATTGGTCCATCATTCTTAAATGCATTTCGATTGGAAAACTATAAAAACCTGTTCCAATTGAGAAGGCCATTATAATAATAATAATAATAAATGCCATTTAGCAGACGCTTTTATCCAAAGCGACTTACAGTCATGTGTGCATACATTCTACGTATGGGTGGTCCCGGGGATCGAACCCACTACCCTGGCGTTACAAGCGCCATGCTCTACCAACTGAGCTACAGAAGGACCACCATTACTGAGCTCAATTCATTAAAGTACATTCAGTAAGCTGCAGGAGCATGGAGCCAGGACAAATGTAGTGTAAATGTTTGTATAACACAGAAAAGACTAAAATCTAACAAAAAAATATTTAACAAAATTAAAGGTGATAAAGTGCATACCAATAGCGCAAAAGTCTAATGTAGCAACTACAACTTTACCACTTTAAGAGAAACAGCATTCCCAAAAGCACCCCTTCCTGTATACCTGAGCTCTCTGTGTGATGAGCTGCGAGGCGTTGAACTTGGCCACCACACTCTTCAGCACCTCATTGACGATGGATGGCAGCACCTTCTCATCGTAATCCTTGCCGAGCTGCTGGTACATGGCAGGCAGGTTGGAGGCCACAGGACGGGACAGCACACGCAGGGCGATGTTCACCATCTGCAGGTCTGTACCGGGACAGAGACAATAAGGAAAAGAGAGTCAGAGCCATTTTAGCTGATATTCAAGACTCAATAGGAGAAAGGATTATACCGAAATGTGTCGTCTGCATTTAACTCAACCCCTCTGAATCAGAGAGGCAATGCAGTTGTTTTTGGGGGTTAACTGCATTGCTCGAAGGCAGAACAGCAGATTGTCCATCTTGTCGGCTCAGGGATTCAAACCATCAACCTTTTGGTAATTGGTTAAACGCTCTTAACCACTAGGCTAAAATGGCTGTAAATATCAGAGTGGTTCTTCAACATAGCCTCCATTCACTGTTTGCCAGTCTCTTTCCTTCTCTATGAAAATAATGAATGTTCTTTATCCAATATTTTCCACTCGTCTCACTGCAACCAGGAGGCAAGATAATGTTATGAATACATTCTGTACGAACAGCAATAATAAAAATGTTAAAAATCCATTAAATCCATCCCGCCATGGAATCAATGTGTTGCAATAGCAACAGCAGTAAATGTGGATCTAGTTTTGGTGAATGTCATTCTCCACAAATATGCAACAGTTTAGAATGGCCCAGGCCACTGACTGAAGTGCTGTTGTGAAGTCAATCAGGGTAGCCTAGTGGTTAGAGCGTTGGACTAGTAACCGAAAGGTTGTAAGTTCGAATCCCCGAGCTGACAAGGTACAAATCTGTCGTTCTGCCCCTGAACAGGCAGTTATCCCACTGTTCCTAGGCAGTCATTGAAAATAAGAATTTGTTCTTAACTGACTTGCCTGGTTAAATAAAGGTAAAATAAATTACATTTTTTTTAAATCACAAAAAATAATTTTTGTAAAAAAAGGTACAGTTTGTTCCTAGATGTGAATAAACTAAACCGCATCTCATATGCAACAAGAGGTTTTATTTGATCCCAAGACAAAGGATCATTTTGATCAGGATTATATGTTCAGAAACACCAATCAATCACCTTTGCTTCCGGTTAGGGACGATATCTTTCTTGGTCTCGCCCTTATGTCATAGATGACAGGGTACTGGAACCATGGTATCCTGTCAAACAAGAATGTAGGGTGAGGACAATTAATAGAACCTTGTTTAAACAGTCCACCAAAGACATGGATCACCCTCACCCCCCGCTGTGAAAACAGTTCAGGGTCGTTCGTGTTCATTAGGGCACACAACCGAAAACATTTCAAAAAAGGAAAACATGAGTTTCTTATTGGACATGTGCAGGTAGTCCCTCCCTATGAGCCTAATGAACACGACAACGCACTGCCCTGCCAGTCAAGGGCAAAAAGGTGAGTGATAACGAAGGACATCTACCTAACGTGGAGCCCCTCAGCGAGTACCGTGTCCATCTGCATCCCACCAATCCTGTTGAAGATGATGGCCCTCTGACCACCTTCCACTGAGGAGAAAAGAAACTCATTTAAAACCAGTTGCAGTACAGTTTTGCAATGATGCTTCAAAACATGATCCAGGGGTAATTTGCATCCCATGGTAATGAGGACCACCGCTACAATAGCGTTAATAGAAAATGTCTGACAACTCCCCGGGATAGCCGTGTGAATTAAGGTTGATTAGGGGGAGGGGGCCGTACTGTTTGACAAACAGACAACACTGCGCTTTCCTCTACCCTCGTCCGATCTCTTCTAAGTCGCACGTGAGAACATCCAATAACTACTTTTGAACCTTTCCCCCAATGTATGAGGTGGGTGAGTAAAGGAGATGGGAATCGAGTAAAGACGAATTGAAAAAGAGCCCTTGGGTCCTTGTAGCGCAGTGTTGTATATAGTCTGTCAAGCAGTGAGGTCAACCTCCCCCCAATTCCCCTTTAATTTACAAAGCTATCCCAGCTAAAAGGTAGTCCATTAACTTTTTTTTTTTTTTATGAGTCAGCACGGGCTCCCGAGTGGCGCAGCGGTCTAACGCACTGCAACTTGAGGCATCACTACAGACACCTTGGTTCGGTTCCAGGCTGTATCACAACCGGCTGTGATCGCGAGTCCCATAGGGTAGCACACAATTGGCCTAGCTTCGTCCAGGTTTGGCCGGTGTAGGCAGTCATTGTAAATAAGAATTTGTTTAACTGACATGCCTAGTTAAATAAAATAGCAATATACGGTTGATTTACGCAACAACTTTGAGCATTGAAGTGAGAGGCTAAACACATATGGAATCCTGTAGTAACCAACAACAAAAAAGTTGAACAAATCTAAATATTTTATGTGTGAGATTCTTCAAAAGTAGCCACCCTTTGCCTTGACAGCTTTATGCTTTCTCTCAACCAGCTTCATGAGGTAGTCAACTGGAATGCATTTCAATTAACAGTTTTGAGCCAATCAGTTGTGTTGTGACAACGTAAGGTGGTATATAGAAGATGGTCTTTTGCCAAATAGGGCAAAGTCCATATTCTGGCAAGAACAGCTCAAAAAAAGCAAAGATAGATGACAGTCCATTACTTTAAGAAAGGTCAGTCAATCCGGAACATATCAAGACATAAAGTTTCGTCAAGTGCATTTGCAAAAACCAAGCGCTATGATGAAACTGGACCTCACGAGGACCCCCACAGTAAAGGAAGACCCAGAGTTACCTTTGCTGCAGAGGATTCGTTCATTCGAGTTACCGGCCTCAGATTACAGCCAAAAATTGCTACAGAGTTCAAATAACAGACATCTTAATGCCAACTGTTCAGAGGAGACTGCGTGAAACAGTCATGGTCGAATTGCTGCAAAGAAACCACTACTAAAGGACACCAACAATATGAAGACTTGCTTGGGTGAAGAAACAAGCAATGGAAATGTCTTGGGTCAGATGAGTCCAAATTTGAGATTTTTGGTTCCAACTGCCATGTATTTGAGAGTAGGTGAACAGGTGACCTCTGACTGTGTGGTACCAACCATGAAGCATGGAGGAGCTGTGACACGGTCTGTGATTTATTTAAAATTCAAGGCACACTTAACCAGCATGCCTACCACAGCATACTGAAGGCTGCATTTGGTTTGCTCTTAGTGGGACTATACATTTGCTTTTCAACAGGACAATGACCCAACACAACCCCAGGCAGTGTAAGGGCTATTTGATCAAGAAGGAAAGTGATGGAGTACTACATCAGATGACCTGGCCTCCACAATCACCCAACCTCAACCAAATTGAGATTGTTTGGGATGAGTTGGACCACAGAGTGAAGGAAAAGCAGCCAACAAGTGCCCAGCATGTGGGAACACCTTCAAGACTGTTGGAAAAGCATTCCAGGTGAAGCTGGTTGAGAGGATCCAAAGACTGTGCAAAGCTGTCAAAGGGTGGCTACTTTGACAAATCTAAAATATATTTTGATTGGTACTCTATACACACTCACGAAAAAATACAATGCTAGAAAGAGATTGCTCAGCAGACGAATCTACCATGTAGCTGTCTGGGAAGAACATAAAAACCTTGAATGAGTAATGCAAACTTTTGAATGGTATTCAGACCCTTTGCTCAAATACAATGCTAGAAAGCACCTTTCCTGTGCCTTTCCAAACCATGTCCAATCAATTGAATTTACCACAGGTGGACTCCAATACCTTGTTGAAGTTTGTAGAAACATCAAGGATGATCAATGGAAACAGGATGCACCTCATCTCAATTTCCAGTCTCATAGCAACGGGTCTGAATATTTATGTAAAAGGTATCCGTTTTTACCTTTAATACATTTGCAAACACTTTAAAAAAAATGTTTTACAGTTTGCCATTATGGTAGTGTGTATACTGATGGAGGAAAAAAACAAAATATAATCAATTTTAGAATAAGGCTGTAATGTAACAGAATGAGGAAGGAGTCTGAATACTTTCACAATGTATAAACTGCTTCAAAATACACAAGCCAACCGGTGTCTGTCAAGCCTTGTTCGTATCACTATGTTTTTGTTATCGTTTTTATTTTACATTTCTTTCTTTAATTGAACAATACAAAAAATAACACTTATTTAGTTAACCTTCTTAGCTACGAGTTCACGCTTTTGTCTAGGACAGTGAATAAGTAAGGGCTATGCATCCTGAAGAAACAAAAGCACCAATAAGCAGCGAGGGTGTGCCGACACCTGCTGTTCAGGAATTCACCACACACACACACACACACTTCATAATGTTAGCACTAAGCGACACCATTTGTATTGAGAACATTTACTACAGTGCTTTACTACAGTCAAAGGTCATGCAAACGATCACTAGTTACAAACAAAGTCATAATCCCGGCCCACTTAAAAATATGTCTCTTCTTAAAATGTGATTTTAAACATAACCCTAACCACAGTGCTAACCTTAAGTGAAGTCAACTTTACAATTTTGACTTTGTTTCCACTTGTAGTCACAGCCACAAGAGCTCTCATAAGTTAGCGGTTCATTACTTATCCAAACCCTATGAATATTACACTGTTACTCAATACAACACGTTTTGGCTCTCAACTGCAAATTTCATGCACTGATTAATAAATAAAAAATGTATGCAGGCAAACACTTGCACTGGTTTTAATAACACGCATATTAATTTCGCAAGCTAAAGAAAAGCTGACGCCCTTTTGTACATCGCGTTGTAACGTACAATTGACCTTATATTAGCACCCAAAAAATATAATACTTCCAGGTCAACTGTAGTACAGTTGAGTACCACAATCTCTATCCTTTCCAGCAAAATCAATGACGAGACCTTCATGCTGCCCGTCTCTGCATGCTTGAAGAAAATGACCTCCATCTTTTTAAAAATGGCGGGTGGGTAAGCGAAACCTACAGCGTGTTAGGGGGGAGATAAGCTGTGTGGGCAAACTGCTTTTTATACCTGATCTTATCACCTCTAACATGTAAATAAAACACTAAAGAGTTTATATGTGTCATTACATACCCATTTAAAGGGTTTGTGTCAAATTTGAATAAGGTTTTTAGGGTGGCGCTAAAGTGATCTTCAGAAGTAAACAGCGTCTGGTGCGGCTTTTGAGAGTCAAGTCTCGATGCAAAAAACGAATGCATTCAGTTGTACAATTGCCTCGGTTTTACCCGATCACTATCCCCTCCTTGTTTTTAAATCGGCGAGAGAAGCGCTACACCGGCTGTACGACAGAATAAGTTGCATTATGCATGCTGTACGTTACGCCATGACACGTCACAATTACAGCGTCAGAGTGGTTAGTATTGTCTACTTTCCCCCAATACTCATCAGGCTATTACCATGTCAATCAACGCTAGAATAGAAATGTAGTTTACACCCCAGTTTGTAGCAACTGTTGGCATCAGTCCCATTTGTTTCCTTTGAAGCCGTACGGAATGGGGTTCGTCAACAGTAGCTGGCTAGTTACAACCACCTTATCATGAAGGCAAGCACATGGACTAAAGGAACTGCACCAACTGTCTTGCTTTTTGTAGATTGCATATTTCGGAAAGATAACTAAACCGACAAGCCCAGATAGACAGTAAGTGTTATTTTTGTATTAAGTCAAAAGACGAGTTAGCTAGTGCTGGGCTGGCTGGTGCTGGGCTGGTGCATAAATTAACAGCTGTTAGCACATCAGCAAAGGATTGCTAGCTAGCTGGCTAGATTTACAAGGGTTAACTAGCCAGTTAATGTTAACTAGCTAAGTGAGGACGTGATAAGGACAGGCCTGCTTGCTCGGTACTTTTGATTATTTCAAATGTTCTGGCAGTGCAGGCCACTCAACATCGAACCACCATACTTTCTCCCATTATAACACAGGACTGAATGATATTCAATGAGCGGCTCACGTAGCTCACGCTCTTCAGGCAACCATTGAATATTTTAGAACATTAAGTCGCTCTGGATAAGAGCGTCTGCTAAATGACTTAAATGTAAATGTAAATGTAATTAACGCATTTAAGTTGCAGGCGTATTTGTTCATTCTATCGGCACGATCGGTGGAATAATCGATACAAATAGACATCTGTGAAAGGCTAACCGATAAATTGGTCAGGCTCTAATTGTATGTCTTGTCCTTTACCTGTGTATGTGGCTTCCTTGACTCCATAGGCAAGTGCTCCTGCGCCTATAAGAAGCTTGAACCCAAGACCTGCACCCCTTGGACCAGAGCCCATTCTGCTAGCCATCTGCCTCAACTGCCCTAGCAAACCCTGTAAAATGAGGGAGAGAAAAGAGAAAGCTCAAACAATGGCAGTTACAGGACAGTCAGACAGAGATGACATCAGTCACAGTGGTAGCTAGCTGGACTATAAGAGCATGTGGTTATCACATAATGGAGAAGACTTCAAAATAAATTGTGTAACATCTACTACTAGCAAAATCTGTAGATATTGTTATGATGGTCTGATTAATCATTTGTGTGCAAACTTTTCCTTACAAGCAACAATGTTGAATGACATTTAAACTTGCGATACCGGTAACGTTAGCACGGTTTTTCCTTTTGCTACTCGAAATTTGACAACATATCAACAAGAGGTTAATCTTTACCCGAGGTTAGGCACAGAGGTAAAGTTTATCTTTGACATTCAATTAATATGCTAATATGGCTAACAAAGATGTACATATGTCATGATCTGGACGAGACTGCTGAATCGAGGGAAGAATCTCTGTATTAACTATCTAATGTCAGCTAAATGTAGTTGTGAATATATTGGCCAAATCTCTTTAAATGGACAATACTGTAAACTGTCTTGTGCATGATTTGAACTGACACAATAGAGCCCCACATTGGATGTGTCATAATACCCATAAAACCTAGAGGTCAAACAGGGAAATGGTTCCAATCGTTTTACCACCATAAGGGATTTTAGAAACACTTAATGTAAGGGCTGTGATTCGTGTAGCCTTACCCTGGCGTGACAATTTGATAACCATGTAAATCTCTCTCGGACAAGCTGACTTTCATACTTATATTTGCCTCCACTTACTTCAGATAAACTGCTAAATTGGCATCAACATAGAATTCATGGAAGACTATAAATCCCTGCAGGTCATCTCTAGCTGACACCTTTGCTAAATTGTGTCAATTTAAAAAACTTACACAAGACAGTGCACAGAATTGTCCATTTAAAGAAATATAACCAAATGACACATTACTACATTTAACTAACATTAGATAGAGATTCTTACATTTGGCTCGTTTCGGCAGTCTCAGCCATATCATTTGTAATTCTTAATGATAGCCACATTAGCGTTTCATTTTGGGGGAGTAAATACATCACCAACCAGTAGAGTATACTATACTTTTATGCAACACTGGCTTGTAAGGAACATTTACGATTTTGCACACGTCTCAGGCTGTAACGATTTTCTACAGCCTGATTAATCAGACTAGTGTCATGATATCTTCGTGGCAACCTTCAACTTCATCCTTTCATAATGGGACAATTACAAAACAAGTGGGTGTGGACTGATGTTGGTAACTTGCAATGATTCTCAAACTGATAAGCTCGAGCGTGCAGTATACTAGCACCATCGGTCTCAGGCAGGATAATATAGTTACTATCTATCTATATGAATGGTCTACCTCGCACACCGCTGTCTATCTTGCTAGTTAAGTCAGCTATCATTCTCATTCAAAAGCTAATGCTAGGTTGCATAGCTGGCTAACATGGTTGCTCCGTTTACGTTCATTATTGCACGAGACCAAATTAATTACACAAATAATGTAGCTACTGTATTCGTTCGCTGCTGTAAAATGACGGTTTCAACTTACACCGGGCTCTTTATTCGCCATGCTTTGTTCTTGTTGGAAAGTGTAACTTGAAGTGAATCGAAGGTCGCGTGTGTTGAAAGTAGCACTTCCTGTGGGTGGGGCATCATTGAAAAATGTAGGCTTTATTTATTTCAGCGAGCTAAACACACCTGCTGCTGCAAACAGAAGCTCAAAATGCACAGATTCCAGTATGATGCAATTCAGTATGCTGAAACTGTACAATTATTACAAAACGGAGGTAAAGCAATGGTCTCATTCTGAAATGTACAGAAGTTGAATTCACTGTAGACAATTACATTTTACACATTGCACATAAATGTGACTCAAATGTATCCAGTCCCTACATGGTCTATTGGCCCCTATGAGTCTCTAAAGCCTTGTTCACACTGGCAGTTTGAAGTCAACTCAAGTGTTCCGTATATAGCCGAATTGAATCTGATCTTTTTCCTGCAGTCTGAACAGCCAAAAAGCACATGCAATCAGATATTTCTAAACACATTTCAATCCACCTTCATAGGTCAAATCAAATTTTATTGCTCACAAACACATGTTTAGCAGATGTTATCTAACAATTAATATCTAACAATTTCACAACATATACCCAATACACACAAATCTAAGTAAAGGAATAGAATTAAGAATATATAAACATATAAAGACCAACTACATATTATGGCAAGAACAGCTCAAATAAGCAAAGAGAAACAACAGTCGATCGTTACTTTAAGACATGAAGGTCAGTCTATCTGGAAAATGTATTGAAAATTTCAAGAACTTTGAAAACCATCAAGCACTATGATGAAACTGGCTCTCATGAGGACCGCCACAGGAAAGGAAGACCCAGAGTTACCTCTGCTGCAGAGGATGGATAGGTTCATTAGAGTTACCAGCCTCAGAAATTGCAGCCCAAACAAATGATTAAATAAATGCTTCAGGGTTCAAGTAACAGACACATCACAAGCATTTCGTTACACTCGCATTAATATCACCTAACCGTGTGTAGGTGACCAATAAAATTGGATTTTGATTTGATATCAACATCAACTGTTCAGAGGAGACTGTATGAATCAAACCTTCATGGTCGAATTGCTGCAAAGAAACCCCTACTAAAGGACACCAATAAGAAGAAGAGACTTCCTTGGGCCAAAAACACGAGCATTGGACAATAGACTGGTAGAAATCTGTCCTTTGGTCTGATGAGTCTAGAGATTTTTGGTTCCAACCGCCATCTCTTTGTGAGATGCAGAGTAGGTGAACGGATGATCTCTGCATGTGTTGTTCCCACCATGAAGCATGGAGGAGGAGGTGTGCTGGTGTTTCAAACCACCTTCGTAGGTCAAATAAATACAATTTTATTGGTCACATACATATGTTTAGCAGATATTATTGCGGGTATAGCAAAATTAAAATTTGAACAATAAGGAGAGTGATGGAGTGCTATAACAATTGACCTGACCTCCACAATCCCCTGACTTCAACCAAATTGAGATGGTGTGGGGTGAGTTGGAACGCAGAGTGAAGGAAAATCAGCATATAAGTGCTCAGCATATGTGGGAATTCATTAAAGACTGCTGGAAAAGCATTCCGGGTGAAGCTGGTTGAGAGAATGCTAAGAGTGTGCAAAGCTGGCATCAAGGCAAAGGTTGGCTATTTAAAGAATCTCAAATATAAAGTATATTTTGATTTGTTTAACACTTTTTTGGTTACTGTAACGGCCGTTGTTGGTGGAAGAAGGTGAGGACCAAGGTCCAGCGTGGTATTTGTTCATATTTATTAAATAGAACAGAACACTAAATACAAAACAACAAAGAGAAACAACCAAAACAGCTCCGACAGGTGCAAAACACACTAACACAAAGCAACTAACCACAAAACCCATGTGGGAAAGGGCTGCCTAAGTATGGTTCTCAATCAGAGACGACAGACAGCTGCCTCTGATTGAGAACCATACCAGGCCAAACATAGAAATAGCAAATCATAGAAAAACTAACATAGACAACCCACCCGACTCACGCCCTGACCATACTAAAACAAAGACATAATAAAAGAACTAAGGTCAGAACGTGACAGTTACTACATGATTCCATATGTGTTATTTCAATAGTTTTGATGTCTACACTTTTATTCTACAATGTAGAAAGTAGTAAAAATAAAGAAAAACCCTTGAATGAGTAGGTGTTCTAAAACTTTTGACCGGTAGTGTATATGGGCAGCAGCCTCTATGTGCTAGTGAAGGCTATTTAACAGTCTGGTGGCCTTGGCTGTTTTTCAATCTCTCGGTCCCAGCTTTGATGCACCTGTACTGACCTCGCCTTCTGGATGATAGTGGGGTGAACAGGCAGTGGCTCAGGTGGTTGTTGTCCTTGATCTTTTTGGCCTTCCTGTGACCTTTGGTGCTGTAGGTGTCCTGGAGGGTAGGTAGTTTGCCCCCTGTGATGCGTTATGCAGACCGAACCACCCTCTGGAGAGCCCTGTGATTGCGTGCGGCAGTGTTGCCACACCTAGCGGTGATACAGCCCGACAGGATGCTCTCAATTGTGCATCTGTAAAAGCTTGTGAGGGTTTTAGGTGCCAAGCCAAATTTCTTCAGCCTTCAGCCACTATCTGTTTGGATGGACCATTTTAGTTTGTCAGTGATTTGTACACCTTCTCCACTGAGGTCCCGCCGTAAGAGCTAGAAGCAAGGCAGCCCTCTCTGTCGCTGCCTTTTTAGCCATGGTGGTTTGAAATCAGATACAAATCTGATTCCTGCCATGTGACTTGTGTATGAATGGTCAGATCTGATTTATTTACCCTCAAGTGGTTAGCAGACTTATTTGACATATCTTGTTACTTGCTAGCTACTCTGTTGATAGTTTGACAAGAACATGTGGTCGCTTGTTAATTGTATGCAAACGAATCAGTGAATGTGCTAGCAAGCTAAACAGCTAGCTAGTTGCTTGCTGTTGTTAGCCAAAATGGTTTTGAAAGTTGGATCGTCTTATCCTTTGAGGCTTTCAAAGTGTTCTTACACTATGATTTTGAACATTCAAAGCAACTGGGAGACTTCCATGGCAGGCGTAGAGTTGTTGTGCGTAAAACCAGTCTATTAATTCCAAATAATACAGTCAGTCCACCCTCAAAACACTAGCTTACTAGGGATTGTTTCATTATGCAGTGGAGCCTACTATCTATAGCTATATAGACTATCATTTTTAGCTGCTATTCAGGTGCTGTTTATGAGGAGAAATTAAGGAGAATGAGTGGCGAAATGAAAGATATTCTAGAACTGCTATATTTGAAGCACTACTCTGCCCAGTTTCCCTGAAGTTGTTATGGCAAACAACCTGTTTTTACCGTAACTCTCGCTTCTGCAGAGAGATCGTTTTCTAAACTAAAACTCATAAAGAACTACCTAAGAAGCTCTCGGTATGCGCTTCTGAACACCTTTCAATTTTATTGATTTATTTCACCTTTATTTAACCAGGTAGGCTAGTTGAGAACACCTTTATTTAACCAGGTAGGCTAGTTGAGAACACCTTTATTTAACCAGGTAGGCTAGTTGAGAACACCTTTATTTAACCAGGTAGGCTAGTTGAGAACACCTTTATTTAACCAGGTAGGCTAGTTGAGAACACCTTTATTTAACCAGGTAGGCAAGTTGAGAACAAGTTCTCATTTACAACTGCGACCTGGCCAAGATAAAGCATAGCAGTTCGACAGATACAACGACACAGAGTTACACATGGAGTAAAACAAACATACAGTCAATAATACAGTAGAAAAATAAGTATATATACAATGTGAGCAAATGAGGTGAGAAAAGGGAGGTAAAGGCAATAAATATAACATGGTGGCGAAGTAAATACAATTAGCAATTAAAACACTAGAATGGTAGATTTGACAGTAGATGAGTGTGCAAAGTAAAGGTGCAAAGGAACAAAATAAATAAACAAATACAGTATGGGGATGAGGTAGTTGTTTGGGCTATTTATAGATGGGCTATGTACAGGTGCAGTGATCTGTGAGCTGCTCTGACACCTGGTGCTTAAAGCTAGTGAGGGAGATAAGTGTTTCCAGTTTCAGATATTTTTTGTAGTTCGTTCCAGTCATTGGCAGCTGAGAACTGGAAGGAGAGGCGGCCAAAGAGGAATTGGCTTTGGGGGTGACAAGTGAGATATACCTGCTGGAACGTGTGCTACGGGTGGGTGCAGCTATGGTGACCAGCGAGCAGAGATAAGGCGGGACTTTACCTAGCAGGGTCTTGTAGATGACCTGGAGCCAGTGGGTTTGGCGACGAGTATGAAGCGAGGGCCAGCCAACGAGAGCGTACAGGTCGCAGTGGTGGGTAGTAAATGGGGCTTTGGTAACAAAACGGATGGCACTGTGATAGACTGCATCCAATTTGTTGAGTAGGGTGTTGGAGGCTATTTTGTAAATGACATTGCCAAAGTCGAGGATCGGTAAGATGGTAAGTTTTACGAGGGTATGTTTGGCAGCTTGAGTGAAGGATGCTTTGTTGCGAAATAGGAAGACAATTCTAGATTTTACTTTGGATTGGATATGTTCTTTGAGTCTGGAAAGACACCTAGGTATTTGTCTAACTAGACACCTAGGTATTTGTTGTTGTCCACATATTCTTAATCAGAACCGTCCAGAGTAGTGATGCTGGACGGGCGGGCAGGTGCAGGCAGTGATCGGTTGAAGAGCATGCATTTAGTTGTATTTAAGAGCAGTTGGAGGCCACAGAAGGAGAGTTGTATGCCATTGAAGCTCGTCTGGAGGGTTGTTAACACAGTGTCCAAAGAAGGGCCAGCATTATACAGAATGGTGTCGTCTGCGTAGAGGTGGATCAGAGACTCACCAGCAGTAAGAGCGACATCATTGATATAGAGTCGGCCCAAGAAGAGTCGGCCCAAGAATTGAACCCTGTGGCACCCCCATAGAGACTGCCAGAGGACCGGACAATATACCCTCCAATTTGACACACTGAACTCTGTCTGCAAAGTAGTTGGTGAACCAGGCAAGCCAGTCATTAGAAAAACCGAGGCTACTGAGTCTGCCGATAAAAATATGGTGATTGACAGAGTCGAAAGCCTTGGCCAGGTCGATGAAGACGGCTGCACAGTACTGTCTTTTATCGATGGCGGTTATGATATCGTTTAGTACCTTGAGCGTAGCTGAGGTGCACCCGTGACCTACTCGGAAACCAGATTGCACAGCGGAGAAGGTATGGTGGGATTCGAGATGGTCAGTGATCTGTTTGTTGACTAGACCTTAGATAGGCAGGGCAGGATGGATATAGGTCTGTAACAGTTTGGGTCCAGGGTGTCTCTCCCTTTGAAGATCCTTGGGGATCTCAGACGATATGAAAGAGAGGTTGAACAGGCTGGTAATAGGGGTTGCGACAATGGTGGCGGATAGTTTTAGAAATAAAGGGTCCAGATTGTCAAGACCAGCTGATTTGTACGGGTCCAGGTTTTGCAGCTCTTTCAGAACATCTGCTATGTGGATTTGGGTAAAGGAGAAGCTGCGGAGGCTTGGGCGAGTAGCTGCGGTGGGGGCGGAGCTGTTGGCCGAGGTTGGAGTAGCCCGGAGGAAGGCATGGCCAGCCGTTGAGAAATGCTTGTTGAAGTTTTCTATTATCATGGATTTAGTCCAGTCAGGCCTGGAGTGAACCAAGGGCTATATCTGTTCTTCGTTCTGCATTTCTTGAACTGAGCATGCTTATCTAAGATGGTGAGGAAGTTACTTTTAAAGAATGACCAGGCATCCTCAACTGACGGGATGAGGTCAATATCCTCCCAGGATACCCGGGCCAGGTCGATTAGAAAGGCCTGCTCGCAGAAGTGTTTTAGGGAGCGTTTGACAGTGATGAGGGGTGGTCGTTTGACTGCGGACCTGTTGCGGATACAGGCAATGAGGCAGTGATCGCTGAGATCCTGATTGAAGACAGCGGAGGTGTATTTGGAGGGCCAGTTGGTCAGGATAACGTCTATGAGGGTGCAAATTTAGGGTTGCACCTGGTAGGTTCCTTGATGATTTGTGTGAGATTGAGGGCATCTAGCTTAGATTGTAGGACTGCCGGGGTGTTAAGCATATCCCAGTTTAGGTCACCTAACAGAACCATCTCTGAAGCTAGATGGGGGGTGATCAATTCACAAATGGTGTCCAGGGCACAGCTGGGAGCTGAGGGGGGTCGGTAGTAGGCGGCAACAGTGAGAGACTTATTTCTGGAGAGAGTCATTTTTTAAATTAGTAGTTCGAACTGTTTGGGTATGGACCTGGAAAGTATGACATTACTTTGCAGGCTATCTCTGCAGTAGACTGCAACTCCGCCCCCTTTGGCAGTTCTATCTTGACGAAAAATGTTATAGTTGGGTATGGAAATCTCAGAATTTTTGGTGGCCTTCCTAAGCCAGGATTCAGACACGGCAAGGACATCAGGGTTGGCAGAGTGTGCTAAAGCAGCAGTGAGTAAAACAAACTTCTGATGTTGACATGCATGAAACCAAGGCTTTTTTGATCACAGAAGTCAACAAATGAGGGACATGCAGGGCCTGGGTTTACATCCTCTCCACCGAAAGTCCATGCATCCAGTTCTACACCATGAGCTGAGTCGTCTCCTTGGCTGAAGTTAGCTTGGGGAGGGGGATGAAATGGGCTGTTTTGGAAAACCTGTCCACCACCGTAAGGATAGTGGTGTTGCCATCAGGTGGAGGGAGACCAGTGACGAAGTCCAGGGATATATGTAACCAGGGATGGTGAGGGACAGAAAGAGGTTGAAGGACGCCAGCCGGAGCTTGCCGAGGAGTCTTATTCTGAGCACAGACAGTGCAGGCGAACGCAGAGACGACGAACGTGGACGACGAACGTCCGGAACCATGGTGGGCAACCAAAAGCTTTGTAGCACAACGGCCAGGGTCTGACAGGAGACGCTGGAGGGCTTGTTGGTCGTGGAGAAAGTGTTTTTGAGACGAGTGGAAAAAGACGAGGATGTTGTTGAGGAAGAAGAACACAAACCGGTTCAGCATATCCCAGAGAACGTCATTAACCAGGGCCTGGAACACAGCAGGAGCATTGGTCAAACCGATTGGCATCACCAGGTATTCATAGCGTCCACTAGCAGTGTTGAAGTCTGTCTTCCACTTGTCACCTTCCCATATCCGTACCAGGTGGTAGGTAGGTCTGACTTAGAGAAGATAGTGGCGATGAGTGGTAGCGGGTAGCGGTTCCTAACCGTGATGTCATTGAGGCAAATAGTCCACAAATTAGAACCCTGCGCCGGCGGGGGAGGCAGAAGGATGGATACCCCTTGCAGCCAGGGAGTCCTCGATGTACGTCTCCATAGCCCTGGTCTCCGGATCTGACAGTGAATACAGCTGTCCCCGGGGTGGTGTAGTGTCCAGGAGAAGGTCAATCCCGCAGTGATAAGGTCAATGCGGAGGAAGCGAAGTGACCCCGGCCTTGCTGAAAACCTCCCAGAGATCCTGGTACTCTGCAGGAACGGCAGAGAGGTCCGAGGCTTCTTCGAAGCCTACAGGAAGACGTCCCGGGGCAGGCTGCGCCGACTTCAGGCAATGGGCATGGCAGAACGGGCTCCAGCCCACGATAGTACCGGCAGTCCAGTTGATAAGGGGATTGTGGCGCTGGAGCCAAGAAAACCCCAATACAACAGGAACCTGAGGAGATTTGATGAGCATAAACTGTATAGACTCACTGTGGTTCCCGGGAACACGCAGGTGGATAGGAGTAGTTTTGTGGGTAACCCTGCCTATAGAGCGCCCATCCAGTGCTCTAACGTCCAGGGGACTGGAGAGGGGCTGAGTGGGGATGCCCAGCTCAGACACCAGTGTGGCATCCATGAAACTCTTCTCAGCCCCAGAGTCAATGAGAACCCGGAGAGATTTAGACTGGTCACCTCACAGCAGGATGGCATGGAGAGAGGTTTGTGTAAGGGGAGAAGAAAAACTCTCCTTATGGCCCACCAGAGTATTCGTAGGTACTGATGAGCTCGGTCTCTTTAAAGGACAGGTAGACACATAATGACCGGCAGTTCCGCAATACAGACAACTCTGGGTGTTAAGTCTGCATAAGCGTTCGGCTGGAGCCTCTGAGAAAAGTGAGTCGGCAGACCTCCGAGACTCTTGAGGGACCTTGGGTAAGCTCAGAACCTCTCGGGGACGTAGATGCCAGGGACTTCCGGAGTTCCTTGGAGGCAATGTGGGATCCTTGGGCAAATGAATGGGACCGAAATCCCACCTCCTCTCCCTCCTACATTCCCGTAACCGCCCATCGCGCCGGACGGTCAAGGCGATAAGAGAATTGAGATCCATAGGCAGCTCCAGGGCTGCGAGCTCGTCCTTAACCTCCTCAAATAATCTATGAAGGAATGTGTTGAACAGGAATTCCGGGTTCCAGACACTCTCGGCAGCCAACGTGCGGAAATCAACTGCATAGTCCGCCACACTGTGGCAGTCTTGGCGAAGCTGCAGTAACTTCTGGGCAGCCTCTCACCCGGACAACGGTGAATCGAAAATCTTTTTCACCTCAGCCACAAACTGCTCCAGGCTGAAACACACGGCAGATTGTTGTTCCCACACTGCAGTAGCCCAGGCGAGAGCACTCCCGGACATTAGCGTTATGAGAGAAGCTATCTTCGAGCAGTCCAAGGGGAAGGACGAGGGCTGCAGCTCGAAGATGAGGGAACACTGGGAGAAAAACGCCTAAGAGGTTCCTGCCTGTCCAGCGAAGCGTTCCGGAGGAGGTAAGCAGGGTTCTCAGGAAGCCGGGGTGGCCTGGAGAGATGCACTGCTGACAGCGGTGTTGCTGGGGGGCTGGGAGGCTACTGTCGTGGCCGGCGGCCTCACAGATAATCAGCGGAATTGCTCCAACAATGAGTTCAAGGCACAGTCATGGCATTCTGCCAAGGCCTGGAATCCATTCATAAGACCTCAGAGTATCTCCTCATGTCTCCCAATCGTGGCTCCTTGGGAGGAGATGGCGTTGTGGAGCTGGTCCGAGTCTGCTGGGTCAGTCATGGCCAGTTCGTACTATCAGACCTCAGGATAACACCCAGATGCAGACAGTTCGAAGTAACAAAAGTTTATTACAAAAATAGGGGGCAGGCAAACGTCAGGTCAAGAGCAGGCAGAGGTCAGTAATCCAGAGCAGAGTCTGAAAGGTACAGAACGGCAGGCAGGCTCAGGGTCAGGGCAGGCAGAGGTCAGTAATCCAAGGCAGTGTCTGAAAGGTACAGAACAGCAGGCAGGCTCACGGTCAGGGCAGGCAGAATGGTCGAAGACGAACTGGCAACAGACAAACAGAAAACACAGGTACACAAGGGATAATGGGGGAAATGGACGACACCTGGAGGAGGTGGAGACGAGCACAAGACAGGTGAAACAGATCAGGGTGTGACAATTGGTGTGTATTCTCTCCCAACTAAGTTATTCTACAGGAAATGTTTTATAAATATCAGAATTCCTATAATATTCTCCAAAATTCAGTATGTGCAACCTATTATGGTATTTGGGTTGCTGTAACATTTGATTTAGAGTGACTTTTGAAGATTTGGGCATGCTTTTTTAAGCATCCTGCCATAGGCCCTTCCACTCCAATTGCTTCACTAGGAGCAATGCTAATGCTGGCTGTGGGGTAAGTAGATTAATAAAACTAAGTCATATTTTTGGTCATTGACTCTCAGGATCAATGGATATGTATTTAAAATTCTGGTTTTACTGCAGTCATTTTTTACCACAGAAATAGGATCACTTTTTAGCTCTAGCTGTTTTTATGTGGATACTTATGTGGATTGTACTCTGGCAAAAAGCTGCACATTATTTAAGGGAAACATTTATATTTTTGTTTAACAGAATATGTAAATGAACTGTACTTAAGTCTGTTTTTTTTTAGATAACATAATTTACATGTCTAATGATGTTTTTTTGATAAAAATTGAGTTTATATTTAGCTATGAATGTTGTTTTCTCGAATAGTTTCTTCTTGGGGTCAAAATGACCCCAGTTGGTAACCCACGTATGTGAAATACTGTATGTTGATAGTATGAGGGTTAAGGCCTGCAGTGTGAACAAGGCATAATTAATAGGTTAATGTACTAGGTTATTGTCATCGGTGCTTAGTTACAGAATGTGTAAGAAAAGGCCCCGTGAAGGTGCTTCGACTCAGTTTTGACCTTGGCGAGCATAGTGCTGCAGGTCTAGGCAGTTTCAGCATGTGCTAAATTATGGATGATGTAGATTTGCATATGAAAAGTGCTGATGTTTGGAAAAGTGCTGATGTAATGCAGTTTACACTGTGGCAATGTGGTGTCTAGTCTAGAGAATGACTTACCTGGTTGAATAAAGGCAAAATAAATACATACTGCTGGAAAATAATGTGAGAGATAAGAGGCATATTCATACACAAGGAGAAAAAGGCAGGTAGGATGATCCTATCTTTCCAACGAATGACTAGTAGAACACAATTGACAGTACACAACATTTTGGGTTTGCATTTTGATTTTACACCCTGAAAATGTTGATATGACGATATGTTTTGACTTCTCTTCTACAGGACATGGCAGCACACCACTGTAGGCAGACAATGGTTGCGGTCCAATTCTCTACCTTACAGTGAAGTCATAGCTATTACTGAACAGAACACTTGATTTGCCTGCCCTTTATGGCAATATTCCTTTCTTTAAAAACGTTCTAAACAATGTTACAGGTAAGAGTGCACCTGATTTAAACCTGGTCACCTAGTCTAGTGCTCTGTGGTCCCATTTCAGCACAATGTCGCTGTCCTCAAGTGCTGCACAGTCTCTATGGGGCTCAAACAATTTCAGCATAGTGGTACTGTATGTCAATGCATGGACTCATGCTGAACGGGTTTATGATACTGATGGTTTGGAAGGTTGTGGCTAGATTTGGGTTACTGAGTGGCGCAGTGGTCTAAGGCACTGCAGCTCAGTGCTAGAGGCGTCACTACAGACCCTGGTTAGATTCCAGGCTGTATCACAACCTCCCATTATTGGGAGTCCCATAGGCGGCGCACAATTGGCCTAGGCCATCGTTGTAAATACGAATCTGTCCTTAACTGACTTACCTAGTAAGTACAACTCTATCTAGATTACTGCAGTTGTACATAGCCCACCTATAATTTAGCCCAAACAACTACCTCTTTCCCTACTGTATTTAATTTATTTAGTACAACTCTATCTAGATTACTGCACCTGTACATAGCCCACCTATAATTTAGCCCAAACAACTACCTCTTTCCCTACTGTATTTAATTTATTTAGTACAACTCTATCTAGATTACTGCACCTGTACATAGCCCACCTATAATTTAGCCCAAACAACTACCTCTTTCCCAACTGTATTTAATTACTGGACTTCCTGACGGGCCGCCCCCAGGTGGTGAGGGTAGGCAACAACATCTCCTCCCCGCTGATCCTCAACACGGGGGCCCCACAAGGGTGCGTTCTGAGCCCTCTCCTGTACTCCCTGTTCACCCACGACTGCGTGGCCACGCACGCCTCCAACTCAATCATCAAGTTTGCGGACGACACAACAGTGGTAGGCTTGATTACCAACAACGACGAGACGGCCTACAGGGAGGAGGTGAGGGCCCAGTGTGGTGTCAGGAAAATAACCTCACACTCAACGTCAACAAAACTAAGGAGATGATTGTGGACTTCAGGAAACAGCAGAGGGAACACCCCCTATCCACATCGATGGAACAGTAGTGGAGAGGGTAGCTAGTTTTAAGTTCCTCGGCATACACATCACAGACAAACTGAATTGGTCCACTCACACTGACAGCGTCGTGAAGAAGGCGCAGCAGCGCCTATTCAACCTCAGGAGGCTGAAGAAATTTTGTCACCAAAAGCACTCACAAACTTCTACAGATGCACAATCGAGAGCATCCTGGCGGGCTGTATCACCGCCTGGTACGGCAACTGCTCCGCCCTCAACCGTAAGGCTCTCCAGAGGGTAGTGAGGACTGCACAACGCATCACCGGGGCAAACTACCTGCCCTCCAGGACACCTACACCACCCGTTGTTACAGGAAGGCCATAAAGATCATCAAGGACATCAACCACCCGAACCACTGCCTGTTCACCCCGCTATCATCCAGAAGGCGAGGTCAGTTACATCAAAGCTGGGACCGAGAGACTGAAAAACAGCTTCTATCTCAAGGCCATCAGACTGTTAAACAGCCACCACTAACACTGAGTGGCTGCTGCCAACACACTGTCATTGACACTGACCCAACTCCAGCCATTTTAATAATGGGAATTGATGGGAAATGATGTAAATATATCACTAGCCACTTTAAACAATGCTACCTTATAAAATGTTACTTACCCTACATTATTCATCTCATATGCATATGTATATACTGTACTCTACATCATCGACTGCATCCTTATGTAACACATGTATCACTAGCCACTTTAACTATGCCACTTTGTTTACTTTGTCTACACACTCATCTCATATGTATATACTGTACTCGATACCATCTACTGTATGCTGCTCTGTACCATCACTCATTCATATATCCTTATGTACATGTTCCTTATCCCCTTACACTGTGTATAAGACAGTAGTTTTGGAATTGTTAGTTAGATTACTTGTTGGTTATCACTGCATTGTCGGAACTAGAAGCACAAGCATTTCGCTACACTCGCATTAACATCTGCTAACCATGTGTATGTGACAAATAAAATTTGATTTGATTTGATTTGATTTATTTAGTACAACTCTATCTAGATTACTGCACCTGTACATAGCCCACCTATAATTTAGCCCAAACAACTACCTCTTTCCCTACTGTATTTAATTTATTTAGTACAACTCTATCTAGATTACTGCACCTGTACATAGCCCACCTATAATTTAGCCCAAACAACTACCTCTTTCCCAACTGTATTTAATTAATTAATTTATTTTTCTCCTTTGCACCCCATTATTTTTATTTCTACTTTGCACATTCTTCCATTGCAAATCTACCATTCCAGTGTTTTACTTTCTATATTGTATTTACTTTGCCACCATGTCTTTTTTTGCCTTTACCTCCCTTATCTCACCTCATTTGCTCACATCGTATATAGACTTGTTTATACTGTATTATTGACTGTATGTTTGTTTTATTCCATGTGTAACTCTGTGTCGTTGTATCTGTCGAACTGCTTTGCTTTATCTTGGCCAGGTCGCAATTGTAAATGAGAACTTGTTCTCAACTTGCCTACCTCGTTAAATAAAGGTGAAATAAAAATTAAATAAAATCTAGTTGTCGCGTCAGGGGTTTAACAGCTGTTGACATCTGTAGCATTTTAGCCAAGCCTAACCCTTTTCCTAACCTTAACCTCATTCTTGTAACCTGCTACATGAATTCTCCTAATCTGCTGCGTTAGTTCTCCTAACCTGCTACATGAAGTAATTTCTGTCCTTAGCTGGGTAAGGCTTAGCTAAGAATAAAAACATCAGTCCCGACAGAACATCAGGATCATCACAGCCCCAGTCATACATCTGATACCAACTTTACTTAATTAATAACATGTTATCATTACAGCCCCAGTCATACATCTGATACCAACTTTACTTAATTAATAACATGTTATCATCACAGCCCCAGTCATACATCTGATACCAACTTTACTTAATTAATAACATGTTATCATCACAGCCCCAGTCACACATCTGATACCAACTTTACTTAATTAATAACATGTTATCATCACAGCTCCAGTCACACATCTGATACCAACTTTACTTAATTAATAACATGTTATCATCACAGCCCCAGTCATACATCTGATACCAACTCTACTTAATTAATAACATGTTTGCTCTGTGTCTGCTACGTGTTCTCATTCAGATGTAGGCCAAGGTGTCCGAAATGTCTAGATTTTTTTTACTCTCCTAAATAAAAGTAATGTTTTTACTTCATGAGCGAGAGCTGCACTTGTTCTCTCCAGAGACGGTCACAAAAAATAGATTTTGAAAGACTGTACAACGACACAATCACAAGAAATAACTTTCATTTGGCAAACCTATATATGATGACCCTAAGCCTAGATTCAATCCAGACTGCAGAAGATCTGCTGTAAAGGAGTGTACGTTCACTAATGTCTTTAGTCTTACACATTTTTTTGTCTAAACTCTCTCGGTAAGAAGAATGTCAGCAACTCCAGTTCCAGTGATGATGTTTAATTAAATTACATTTTATTTGTTCGTGAGCAAAGACATTTGGTTTCTGGTAGTAGCGAATTAAGATGATTTTGTAAAATATCGGGTTATCACCAATAGTACAATATTACAATGAAGTAACTTAACTGCTAGAGTACAATAATATGTCACATTAACAATGACAGTTATAATTGAGTCAGTGATTCACATAGGGGAAACCATAACTGGAAAGCTCCACCAGGGGGCAGCGCAGAGCTATAACTAAACAGGCCAAATGGCTTTCAGCGTGGAGCTGACAGCAACCTCAAACGACGAGGAAGGAGGCAGTCATGTGGTGCTTTCAAGACAACTCGGAAAATCAGAACTTTTTTGGTGTAGAGCTTCCTATTGGTTGATTATAATATCTTCCAAGTGAGAAACTCGGAGCTCATCTTTCTACGAGTTTCCATGTCGAAAATGTCTGAGTTTTCCAAGTTCCGATTAGTCTTGAACATGGAATTAGCAATAGGAGCCAGCAATTCTCCGTCTCCATATTCGCATACAAGTTACAAAGAACCAGTGGATGAATGTACATAAGCACATGGACACAATAGGATGCAATAAAGGTTAGGAAAAATACCTTGCGGTAAAATACATGTCCGCGGTTATAACAAAACCCCTGTATACTGTTGAAAAGGCGCACCATTAAAAATGCATTGTTTATTTAAGCAAGGTTAGAAGATTAACGTTTCAGCCTTCAATGGCCTTTATCAGAATAATCACAAAAACATAATAGACAAGTTGATATAGGGCAAAACAAGGGAAAGACAATTAGAGAGAAAACTCTTCAACTGGTGGTGCTAATGAGAGAGGGTGTGGTAGACTATACAGGTTGGTCCTCAGGAAGAGGGGTTCTGTGGTCAATGTCTCCACTTAATGATGATTTACATATTCACTATACATATGCGCATTAGGCCACCACTGAAATCAATTAGCGAACGTAGGCTATGAGTTTAACTCGTGTGCTAAAGTAGAAAACTTAATGAAATATACAAGGAAATATTTGTCACGTGTGCCTGTGTTTCTATTCAGTTCGTTTTGCTTTATTCTCTCCTGTGCTTTAAATATTTATCCTATTGTGTGCTTTGTTTTGGTTGATTTATTTTTACTTGTTTGAGTGACTATTTGAGTGTGACCCTGCTCGGGATGAAGAGCCGAATGACGTGTGAGGGCGTACCAATGGTTTCCAGTATGATGACTACTATTACTGATTTCTCCACCCTCTCCAGACATGACCTGCTACGACCCGACTGCAGATGCCGCGACTATTGCATCGGAACCCCATGATGCCGATGGTGAAGCAACTAACACTCCACGCCAAACAACTATGGACTCTAAAGTGGTGTGAGTATGCCTGGGCCTGTCCTTGTGTTTAGTTCTGTGTTGCTTTCATACTATAACCCCCTTTTAATATTAAGAAAAACATAGAGATATTAAAGAACCGTAAACATTGACAGTCTGCCTCCTGCCTGTGTCTGTGGTATAAGGTGCTTACTGTTGCATGAACGCACACATATATACATGTATTATTGGTTAGGAAACAACAAAAGGCAAAGGTGCGCCAGGGGGAAAATGTGCTGATGCGTACAACAAGTTTGTGCAGGTTCTGTATGAATATGCAAATGTAGTCACGCACAGAACAGGTGAGGGATTTAGCACCCAAAACGGCCCGGAACGACAGAGAATATTGTACATCCTCGTTATAATGCAATTGACATTTATAGGTCATCGAAAGCAGTAAAACGTGCGAACCAACCATGATCAGATTGAATTTGGCCTTTAGACATTCCCTAGTGAAAGGACTTTCCACCCAGTTTCATTTGTTGTACTTACCCCTCAGAGATGGACTGCTACCCACCACCTTGAGAGAGATTTATGCTTAGGTCTGCAGAGATGATGGCCCTGGGAGGATCGCCATTGACAGAGTGTGAGAGGAGGACAGAGGGTGGGGGGGGTAGAGAGAGTGACAGGGAGAAAAAGAGGGGGAAGGGTGGGGAGAACGGGAGGGGGAGTATTTTTTGTCAAGCTCCATGTCCAACACAGACTGACCTCTACATTGGCCCGGAATCCTCCCCATCGCCACAGAGAGAGTGACAGGGAGAAAAAGAGGGGGAAGGGTGGGGAGAACGGGAGGGGGAGTATTTTTTGTCAAGCTCCATGTCCAACACAGACTGACCTCTACATTGGCCCGGAATCCTCCCCATCGCCACAGAGAGAGTGACAGGGAGAAAAAGAGGGGGAAGGGTGGGGAGAACGGGAGGGGGAGTATTTTTTTGTCAGCTCCATGTCCAACACAGACTGACCTCTACATTGGCCCGGCCACAGAGAGAGTGACAGGGAGAAAAGAGGGGGAAGGGTGGGGAGAACGGGAGGGGGAGTATTTTTTGTCAAGCTCCATGTCCAACACAGACTGACCTCTACATTGGCCCGGAATCCTCCCCATCGCCACAGAGAGAGGGGGAAGGGTGACAGGGAGAAAAAGAGGGGGAAGGAAGGGTGGGGAGAACGGGAGGGGGAGTATTTTTTGTCAAGCTCCATGTCCAACACAGACTGACCTCTACATTGGCCCGAATCCTCCCCATCGCCACAGAGAGAGTGACAGGGAGAAAAGGGTGGGGAGAACGAGGGGGAAGGGTGGGGATATTTTTTTGTCAAGCTCCATGTCCAACACAGACTGACCTCTACATTGGCCCGGAATCCTCCCCATCGCCACAGAGAGAGTGACAGGGAGAAAAAGAGGGGGAAGGGTGGGGAGAACGGGAGGGGGAGTATTTTTGTCAAGCTCCATGTCCAACACAGACTGACCTCTACATTGGCCCCTCCCCATCGCCACAGAATCCTCCCCATGTCGCCACAGAGAGAGACAGGGAGAAAAAGAGGGGGAAGGGTGGGGAGAACGGGAGGGGAGTATTTTTGTCAAGCTCCATGTCCAACACAGACTGACCTCTACATTGGCCCGGAATCCTCCCCATCGCCACAGAGAGAGTGACAGGGAGAAAAAGAGGGGGGGAAGGGTGGGGAGAACGGGAGGGGGGGAGTATTTTTTGTCAAGCTCCATGTCCAACACAGACTGACCTCTACATTGGCCCGGAATCCTCCCCATCGCCACAGAGAGAGTGACAGGGAGAAAAAGAGGGGGAAGGGTGGGGAGAACAGGGAGGGGAGTATTTTTGTCAAGCTCCATGTCCAACACAGACTGACCTCTACATTGGCCCGGAATCCTCCCCATCGCCACAGAGAGAGTGACAGGGAGAAAAAGAGGGGGAAGGGTGGGGAGAACAGGAGGGGGAGTATTTTTTGTCAAGCTCCATGTCCAACACAGACTGACCTCTACATTGGCCCGGAATCCTCCCCATCGCCACAGAGAGAGTGACAGGGAGAAAAAGAGGGGGAAGGGTGGGGAGAACGGGAGGGGGAGTATTTTTTGTCAAGCTCCATGTCCAACACAGACTGACCTCTACATTGGCCCGGAATCCTCCCCATCGCCACAGAGAGAGTGACAGGGAGAAAAAGAGGGGGAAGGGTGGGGAGAACGGGAGGGGGAGTATTTTTTGTCAAGCTCCATGTCCAACACAGACTGACCTCTACATTGGCCCGGAATCCTCCCCATCGCCACAGAGAGAGTGACAGGGAGAAAAAGAGGGGGAAGGGTGGGGAGAACGGGAGGGGGAGTATTTTTTTGTCAAGCTCCATGTCCAACACAGACTGACCTCTACATTGGCCCGGAATCCTCCCCATCGCCACAGACACCTGGCAATCCACCAGAGCTGCCCTGACGTCAGCACCAGCTTGGGTTGCCAGATTCCAGACGTTGCCCGCGACCTTTGCCGGCCGCCCACTCTGGCCATAGCATGCTGCCAACTGAGCTGATTGAATATGATTTGATTACTCTGAAATTCGAAGGCATCAAGAGATTAGAGCCAGCTCAGAGGGTCAGCTCAGATTATTTACCTCGAAATACGGCTCACAGACATTTTAGTTTTCAGGAAGACCAAAAAACCAAACAGACGTCACAATGGTATGATGCTTTTGCACACGGTGGATAGGACTATTCACATCAAAAATGTGAATGGTGATTGGTACGACCAACTATGGCTATACAGATGTAGGATCTTAATTTGAGTTTGCCACAGCAGGAAAATAATCCTGCAGCAACAGGAAATGTGAATTTTGTGAATTATAATTAATGGTCATTTTTTTGTATGGGTTGATACATTTCTCATTAGGGCAAATCAAGTCTGACATTTTAAAGTGGAAATTACACACTTTAGAAGCCTTTTTAAACCTTGAATACACGTCAAGTTTGCATTTTCTGATTAGTGATCAAATGAAGTTCCTACATATGTACTGACCCACTAAATTCCAAGGTCTGTCCAGCAGTGGAAACGAATCGAAAGCCCCCCCTACCTTCTTAATTTTTTTTGTGATCAACATTTTATAAAATATCACTATTCCTGATCGATTGATTAGTGTATAAAGAGAGTTATCACATCTGTTTTCTATGAGTTTTGATCAGTTACTAATCAATCTGTCATGAGTCATGACAGCCGTAATGCTACACAAGTAGCTGATTTGTTTCTGGGTGCTGAGACTAGTCACTAATTGAAAGGCAAGGAAGGGAACTGGTAGACAATACGGCTCTCAAAAAACATTGTATTTGGAACAAAACACTCACCATACCCTAAACCTCAACTAAATCTTGTAATAAATCATGTGGAAATTGAGCAAGTTGAGATGACTAAACTGCTTGGAGTAACCCTGGATTGTAAACTGTCATGGTCAAAATAAATAGATGCAGTAGTAGCTAAGATGGGGATGTCTATAATAAAGCAAGGCTCTGCCTTAACAACACTATCAATAAGGCATGTCCCACAGGTCCTAGTTTTGTCACATCTTGACTGCTGTTCTGTTGTGTGGTCAGGTGCCACAAAAAAAGGATTTATGAAATTTGCAATTGGCTCAGAATAGGGCAGCTGTAACGTCTTAGTCTGTTGTAAGAAGAGAGTCAGACCGAAATGCAGCGTATATGTTACTCATGACTTTAATGAAATATATCGCGGTACATGAAACCTATTACAGCCTATCTGGTGAACACTACACAGAGACAGGAACAAACACCCACAAAATACAACGCGAACTCAGGCTACCTAAATACGGTTCCCAATCCGAGACAACGAGAATCACCTGACTCCAATTGAGAATCGCCTCAGGCTGCCAAGCCTAACTAGACACACCCCTAATCATACACAATCCCAATGCTAATAAAACCCCAATACGAAACACAACATGTAAACCCATGTCACACCCTGGCCTACCCAAACATATACCAAAAACACAAAATACAATGACCAAGGCGTGACAGCAGCACGGCTGGCTCTTGGATATACACAGTGAGCTAATATTAATAATATGTATGTCAATCTCTCCTGGCTCAAAGTGGAGGAGCGATTGACTTCCCCAATACTTTTATTTATGAGAGGGTATTGACATGTTGAATGCACCAAGCTGTCTGTCTAAACTACTGGCACACAGCTCGGACACCCATGCATACCCCACAAGACATGCCACCAGAGGTCTCTTCACAGTCCCCAAGTCCAGAACAGACTATGGGAGGTGCATATAGCACTACATAGAGCCATGACTACATGTAACTCTATTCCACATGAAGTAACTAACGCAAGCAGTAAAATTTGTTTAAAAAAAAACAGATTAAAAAAACAGATTAAAAAAACACCTTATGGAACAGCGAGGACTGTGAAGCAACACAAACATTGACACATACACATGCATACACACACACACACACACACACACACACACACACACACACACACACACACACACACACACACACACACACACACACACACACACACACACACACACACACACACACACACACACACACACACACACACACACACACACACACGATAACATACACACTATACACACACACACACACGATAACATACACACTATACACACACACACACACGATAACATACACACTATACATAAACATGGCCAAAAACCATTGTGCATCTTCACATGGTGACATATCTGAGCGTACAATTGCATCATACTCTGTAGTAGGCTACACAAGACACGGAAAGGCAAAAATCGGCATATATAATCCAAGTTGCTATTTCCAAAGCATCTCTCTGCTATTTCTGTATAAAAAAAGATGCAGTGTAGCAAATCCAGAGCTCCAACACATGCTTTCTGTAAAGATGCAATCGTAGACCAATCATTGCTAAAAATGTATTTTATTTATTTAATAGAAAATAAAAGTTGCACAGCCTCAATGCCCCTCCCTGCTTGTGTAACGGCGTTCTTCGTTTGTCGAAAGAGAGTCGGACCGAAATGCAGCGTGGTGGTTACTCATGACTTTAATGAAACAAATGACGATACATGAAATAACTATTAGAAACAAAAACAACAAACGGAACGTGAAAACCTAAATACAGCCTATCTGGTGAACACTACACAGAGACAGGAACAATCACCCACAAAATACACAGTGAAACCCAGGCTACCTAAATACGGTTCCCAATCAGAGACAACGAGAATCACCTGACTCTGATTGAGAACCGCCTCAGGCAGCCAAACCTATGCTACACCCCTACTCAGCCGCAATCCCAATAACTACAAAACCCCAATACGAAATACAAAAAAAAAAACCATGTCACACCCTGGCCTGACCAAATAATTAACAAAAACACAAAATACTAAGACCAAGGCGGACTCCCGGACGCACCTCAAAACCAAACGGAGGGTCCGGGTGGGCGTCTGTCCATGGTGGCGGTTCCGGCTCGGGACGTGGACCCCACTCCATTAATAAAATAGTTCCTCCCCTTCGCGTCCTGGGATAATCCACCCTTGCCGCCGACCATGGCCTAATAGTCCTCACCCAGAACCCCACTGAACTGAGGGGCAGCTCGGGACTGAGGGGCAGCTCGGGACTGAGGCAGCTCGGGACTGAGGGGAAGCTCGGGACTGAGGGGAAGCTCGGGACTGAGGGGCAGCCCGGGACTGAGGGGCAGCCCGGGACTGAGGGGAAGCCCGGGACTGAGGGGAAGCCCAGGACTGAGGGAAAGCCCAGTACTGAGAAAAAGCCCAGTACTGAGATGAAGCTCAGGCAGGTAGTAGGCTCCGGTAGATCCTGGCTGGCTGGCGGATCTGGAAGATTCTGGTTGACTGGCAGATCTGGAAGAGACTGGTTGACTGGCAGATCTGGAAGAATCTGGTTGACTGGCAGATCTAGAAGATCATGGCTGACTGGCGGATCTAGCTGCTCTATGCAGACTGACAGCTCCTTGCAGACTGACAGCTCCTTGCAGACTGGCAGCTCCTTGCAGACTGGCAGCTCCTTGCAGACTGGCAGCTCCTTGCAGACTGACAGCTCTTTGCAGACTGGCAGCTCTGGCTGCTTCATGCAGACTGACAGCTCTGGCTGCTTCATACAGACTGACAGCTCTGGCTGCTCCATGCAGGCTGGCAGCACCTTGCAGACTGGCAGCTCCTTGCAGACTGGCAGCTCCTTGCACACTGACAGCTCTGGCTGCTCCATGCAGACTGACAACTCCTTGCAGACTGGCAGCTCCTTGCAGACTGACAGCTCTTTGCAGACTGGCAGCTCCTTGCAGACTGGCAGCTCTGGCTGCTTCATGCAGACTGGCAGCTCCTTGCAGACTGGCAGCTCTGGCTGCTTCATGCAGACTGACAGCTCTGGCTGCTGCATGCAAACTGACAGCTCAGGCTGCTTCATACAGACTGGCAGCTCAGGCTGGCTCCCAACAGGGCTGCTTCAGGAGGCTCCGCAGACTGAGCTCTGGCTGTAGAGGAGGAAGGCTCTGATAGCGCTGAACAGGCGGGAGACTCCGACAGCGCAGGAAGGAAGGCTCTGGCTGTGCTGAACAGGCGAGGCGCACTGAAGGCCTGTTGCGTGGTGCTGGAACTGGTGATACTGGACCGAGGACACGCACAGGAAGCCTGGTGCGGGGAGCTGCTACCGGAGGACTGGTATGTGAAGGTGGCACAGGATGGACTGGACCATGAAGGTGTACTGGAGAGCCTGAGAGCAGGACTGGCACAGGACGTGCAAGGCTAGGTAGGTACACAGGAGGCCTAGTGCGTGAGGCTGGCACATTTCTCACCAGCCGACTAACACGCACCTCAGGACGAGTATGGAGCGCTAACCCAGGTGCCATCAAATCCCCGACACGCTCCGTCGGTTGAATATTGTACCTAATGCACCAAGCTATCAACTCCCTCATTACTTTCCACTCCACTTTCCCCATTAACTCCTTCACAGTCTCTGCTTCGCTCACCTCTAATACCGGCTCTGGTCTCCTCCTTGGCTCCTCACGATTAACAAGGAGAGTTGGCTCAGGTCTGTCTCCTGACTCAGCCACTCTCCCTCTGAGCCCCCCCCCCCCCCCCCAATAAATTTTTGGGGCTGACTTCCGGGCTTTCCTCTGCGCCGTCGTGATTGCCTCTCCAACTCCATTCTCCTATAACCCTCTTCGCACTGCCCCAGCGAATCCCAGGCGGGCTCCGGCACTCTCTCTGGGTCGACCGCCCACCTGTCTATTTCATCCCACGTCGTATACTCCATACATCCGCTGTCCATAACGTCCTCATAACAGCGTCTCTCAGCTCTCGTAAGTGCTTCCTTTCGCTGCTGCTGCTGTCATTGCCTGTTACCACGCCACTCGGTCCGTGTGTGGTGGGTGATTCTGTAACGGCGTTCTTTGTTTGTCGAAAGAGAGTCGGACCGAAATACAGCGTGGTGGTTACTCATGTCTTTAATGAAACAAATGACGATACATGAAATAACTTAATAAATACAAAAACAACAAACGGAACGTGAAAACCTAATACAGCCTGTCTGGTGAACAACAATAATATAATAATAATATAATAATATATGCCATTTAGCCAGACGCTTTTATCCAAAGCGACTTACAGTCATGTGTGCATACATTCTACGTATGGGTGGTCCCGGGGATCGAACCCACTACCCTGGCGTTACAAGCGCCATGCTCTACCAACTCTACCAACACGGAGACAGGAACAATCACCCACGAAATACACAGTGAAACCCCGGCTACCTAAATACGGTTCCCAATCAGAGACAACGAGAATCACCTGACTCTGATTGAGAACCGCCTCAGGCAGCTAAACCTATGCTACACCCCTACTCAGCCGCAATCCCAATAACTACAAAACCCCAATACGAAATACAACAAAAAAAAACCATGTCACACCCTGGCCTGACCAAATAATTAACAAAAACACAAAATACTAAGACCAAGGCGTGACAGCTTGCCCTATTTGTTATGGATGATGGATGCGATGGGTTCAGATTGGGTCATCAGTTGGGGTCCATCGCAGTCCAGGCCCAACGTGGTGGTAGTGTTGGTCAGTGATCCACTCCAAACTGTCAATACATAAATCATTAATCAAAATAACCAAGCAATTTCGTTATTTGTTAGCTAGCTAAGCTACCAGGTAGCTTTTACCCCCACATCAAGCCTAGCTAGTTAGCCCTACTGGCTGATAACCTTTATTTAAACTAGGTAAGCATGTCAAAAAACAATTCTTATTTACAATGACGGCCGAGGAACAGTGGGTTAACTGCCTTGTTCAGGGGCAGAACGACAGCTTGGGGATTTGATCCACCAACCTTTCGGTTACTGGCCTGGCGCTTTAACCACCAGGCTACCCCAAGATAAAGATAAATCAAACTTCTCAAATTAGCTTTAGCGTCAACTTCTTTGAGGTATTTTCTGAACAGCTTCTCACGTCTTTATTTATCCAGTTGTCAGTTCGACCACACACACAGTCATTTGTGGCACCCAAATAAATTAAAAAGACAGTTGAAAATACGTGATTCTTGTTGTTAAACCATCAATACAGTGCTTTTTAGCTTGCGTTTTGCGCATGGCTTTATCCATAAGGAATATAAACGTTATAGCTAGTGTATGTTGATTTAATATTTATCAAATTATTGAGAATGTCTTCAAAACTCAAATAAGCATCAGAAATGGTCCTTATTTCGCCTATCCTGATCAGGAGAATATGCATTGTATGTGCTGAGGATTTAATACTATGTAGCCCTACTGTCAGTATTTGTCATCATATAGAGAAAATACATGTCCACATCTCAGGAGATATAATCCAGAGGGAATCAAAAAAAAGTATTTGTGTATGAAAGAAAAATATGGATATCATGTTTGTGAAATGATTGAGCATGTGGTGAAAACTCAGAAAATAATCTTATTTTCAGCATTTCAAAATCCGAATATGGACCTCAGCCAAACTAAGCATATCTGGAATCAATATAGTTTCACATCTTGAATGTACTGAGAAAACACAGATATGTGATATATACAGTTGAATCAACATGAAGAGGGAAAATAGGATGTCACATATCTCAGGATATTGAATGAGTCCATATCCGGCCATAGAAAATGTCCATATGTGGTATTTGGAGTAATCCCAATATCCTATATGTCTAAAAGACACATTTGTATTCAGAAATGGTCAGGATATGGTGCATATCCACAAAGCAGAAAATATGCATTGGTAATGGCCTGTAATTGTGTAGAATATCAAAAACGTGTCATGTAAAGTTGTCCCCTGATATGGACTCATTTCGCCCAGTGCATGGTTATAGCATAAAGTTAACAGATGGCACAAGCTTTTATGAAACTGGCATAGTTCTAGGCAGACGATTTAATCTTTGATTGACACATCCAGCTTGTTGGCTTTCAGCATGTGAAATTACTCTATGGAATGAAATGAAATGTTCCATGTCAATGCAGAAAGTTGAATCCTCACATGAAATCTGATGGGTAAGTGGTATTTTCCCATAGGCTAGGAAAATGTACAGTTATGAATATAACTACTGTTCCCTGAATCGATTGCTCAGTTTGGCATAGCGGTCAGCTCTAGGAAGGGTCTTGGTGGTTACAAACTCCTTCCATTTAAGAATGATGGAGGCCACTGTGTTCTTGGGGACCTTTAATGCTTTTTGGTATCCTTCCCCAGATCTGTGACTCGGCACAATCCTTTCTCGGATCACTATGGACAATTTGTTCCTCCTAATGACCTGGTTTTTGTATTGACATGCACTGTCAACTGTGGGACCTTAAATAGTCAGGTGTGTGACTTTCCAAATCATGTCCAATCAATTGAATTTACCACAGGTGGACCATAGGTGGACTCCAAACAAGTTGTGGAAACATCTCCAGGATGATCAATGGAAACAGGGTGTACTTAAGCTCAATTTCGTGTCTCATAGCAAAGGTTCTGAAAATGTATGTAAATAAGTTCTATTTCTATTTGTGATGAATTTGCAAACATTTCTAAAAGCACGTTCCCTCTGTCATTATGGGGTATTGTGTGTAGATTGAGGAACAAAATGTATTTAATCCATTTTGGAATAAGGCTGTAACGAACAAAATGTGGAAAAAGGTAAGGGGTCTGAATACTTTCCAAATGCACTGTATATACATGTATACAGTGTCACAGGTGGGATTGAACCCTGGTCTCCAGCTCTGATTTATAAGTCGGAAGAGTCCGACTCACCTTTGCTACAACAGCACAACTACGTATGTAAACAACTCTCTCGTAGAGAGAGCACGTGCCGACTGTATAGTCGTAATCACGTTCGAGGGTAAACCCCTAGCCCTCAAATTAAACTTTTCAGGGGCCGAATCCACAGATCCCATATCTGCGTTCGTGGGTGCCAAACTCTCCTGTGCACCTGGGACAATAGATCCAGAAGACACGGAACCCTCCACGGATCCCCGCCTGACAAGCGTTTGATATCCGGGAACCAACGAACAGTCGCCAGACACAACAGCAGACCATCCTGTCGGACCCTCTCCACGGTGGCCTGAATCAGATACTCCAAAGCATCCATTCTCAAAGGAGCAGAGAAGTACAGACAACAGTGTGCGTTTTTGCGCGATGTGTATAAAACCCAGAAACTGAATGCGCTGAGCAGGAGTCAACTTTTCTTGTGATTCACTATGAACCCCCGAGACTGAATATGGGAAACCATTGTGGCAGTGTGGAGTTACACCTGTTCCCTTGACTCCGCTACGACCAGCCAATCATCAAGCTAGGCCAATACTCTGGCTCCCTGGCACCCCACCGGTGCTGAAGCTGCCTCCACCACCATAGAAAAGGTGCGTGGGATAGGAAGGGCCCGAAAGGCAGGACCAAACACTTGTAGGCCACACCCTCAAAGTGTGAGCATTTTGAACTTGCAAATGTTGAGGTGCTTGTACACAAGTCCAGGATGGGATGTAACGTTCCATCCCTCTTGGGAACTAAGAAGTGCCAGTTGTACCAACCGCTCTGTACGTCTGACACGTGGGACCAACCAAATAGTGGAAATCTCCTCTCTCAAGACAGGCGCTAGGACCTCTGGGACCAATGACGTAATGACACCATGAACACGCAGCGAACTACAGACCGTACCCCCTTGTCACCTTCCTCATCACCAGTAGAGAAACTGCATATGCCCGCCTCTGGATGGAGCATGCTGCCAGTCTCCCTTTATCTCTTAAAGGGGCAGAGGACATTGAAGGATTTTAGTAGGAAAAGGACCCGTAGAGCAGCATCCTGTTTTTGTTTCTTCTCGCCTGTAAGGAATCCATAGCCGAGCCATACAACTTTGATGGCCAAACTGGCTCATCCAAATACATCTGCCTGTTCCTCTCAGGAATCCGGGACAACGTAAACCAGAAGTGGCACTGAGCCACCACTCTCATCCCCATACTTTTCCCCACAGCCAGAATAGTACCGGCGGGACAGATGCAGCACAAAATCAGCCGCAGCCCAGATTTTATCAATCATTTTTGAAACCGGCTTCCCGCCTCCATGGTCTTATTCAGCTCCTGCAGCAGATTGAAGTGATACATCTGCAGCATTTTGACCACACTCAATGACCGGGTCGCCACACCCTCAGCCTGTTACACTTTGCCCAGCTGATCTGCAGAGAACCAGCACTGTTTATTCGGAAGCACCATGCTAGGAGTAACTCATCAGCTTTCCATCTATTGGTGATGTGGAAACGAGCCCGACCCCTTCCTTAACTCTCTTCATTCATGAACTCGCCATAATATGGTAGCACCAGCCTGGCTGGATGAGGGAATCCCAGGTCGCCTTTAGCTCATCTGCAAAGATCTTTAAACAAGAGTAAACAACGCTTCACAGCTGGGGGAGAAGGCGGCTAATCCACCTGTTAGAGGAAATTATGGTTGAAATTACTAATTATGTATACATTCCAATCAGAACTGACTAGTCCAAATGCTATAATGTACTGTACATGTGAATTTTCTCTTTGCTCTCATTCCCAATTTTATATAATGTAGTCAGGAGTTTAGTAACAATGAAGGTCTGTTCCTTAGTTCATTCAGTTGTACAAATCTCCAGGTGGCGGAAACGGCCCATCTCCAGATTGTCTAGAATGTTGATTTATACTGACTGGCCTTGACCTCGTGCTGATAACGCGAAGGCTCGAGAGCTAGAGGGCCCCTCTACTTGTGAAATAGATGGAACGTTTGGAAAACGCTGACGTCATTTTCAGTGTATAACCTGTGGAAATATGTGTATGCGTTTAGTACTCTCTTGAAATAAACGCTGTTACCTTTGGCTTTTAAGACTGGTCTCAATCTACTTCATGCATAATTAATGAATTTACAACTCATTAATGAATTAGAATGAGTGAGAATCTGGTTTTGGCTACACCCCCGGGTGATCTGCCACCCTACAACACAACTATATCAAAGGTGCATTAACCACCAATGGTTCACTCTCCCCCGTTGAATCCAAACCCAGTTCACACTCTGAAAACCCTCCAGAGCCAACCAGGACTAGTATATCATCCCCACAATCCGGACTTGGCTGGTTAGCCTTTTTGAACTTACTCTTACCACTGGCCATCTTACTCAAGCAAGGAAGCGCTGGCTACACAAGCAAAACAGCAAGTAGCATTTAGCAAACACAAACCCGATACCAAGACCCAAAACTCGCAACAACTAGGGGGACGAGTACTTTCGCTCCACTAGCCTACACGTAAGTCGGTGTCAAATCTCGTAGTCTTCATGTGCTTCAAAAGTTTGTAAGTTGCGAGCTGAAGATATGATTGTCATTCTCTTCATGGTGATGTATCTTAAATAGGTACACAAATGTGTAAATATGCAATATCCTATGCAAATTTGGGTATTATTCTACACAATGGCTATTATTTTAATAATAGACCAAATTTGGTTGGTCCGGATCTCACCAAATCTAAACTAATCATAGACATCTACAGTATGTTTCACAAGTTTGGACATAAAAGTAGAGCACAATAGAGTTCAGTAAAGTACAGTAGAGTACAGTTGAGTACAGTAGAGAATAGTTCAGTACAGTAGATTATAGGGTACTCAAAATCTAGTTCTACTGAACTATACTCTACTTTTGTACTGAACTATACTCTACTTTTCTTTACTGTACTGTGCTGTGCTGTACTCTGCTGTCTAAACTTGTGAACCCAACTGTGGTTTGTGACTACTATGATTTCCCATTGTAGACAATTCAATTGCAGAACTTCCGTTACCAATTTTTGGGAAATTCCATTACCGATTTGGTCGAGTTTTAATCACTTAATAATTCATAAACACAATTCACATCAGTAAAAACACTATAAATAATTGATAGGTCTAACTTTAGCTTTTTACTTCTTGAACTTTCATTATCCTCCCTCCCTATTCATGAGGTAGAGAAATTAGAAAATATCTTAAAGATATGTTGTCACGCGATTCTTCCGTCGAAGGAGAGGCGGACCAATACGCAGCGTGGTTGAAGTTCATGGTTTTTTAATAAGGAAAACTATACATGAACAAACTACAAAAACAATAAATGTGAAAACCCGAAACCAGTCCTGTGTGGTACAAACACTGACACAGGAGACACTAATAAGACAAAACCAACAGACAAACGAAAAAGGGATCGGTAGCGGCTAGTAGGACGGTGAAGAAGACCGCCGTGCACCGCCTGAACAGGCAGGGGAGCTAACTTCGGCGGAAGTCGTGACAGTACCCCCCCCTGACGCGCGGCTCCCGCAGCGCGCCGCCACCGGCCTCGAGGACGACCCGGCGCCGGGCGATCCGGGTGGAGGCGGTGGAAATCTCTCAGGAGAGAAGGGTCCAAAATGTCCCCCACTGGAACCCAGCATCTCTCCTCCGAACCGTACCCCTCCCAGTCCACGAGGTACTGTAGGCCCCCCACCCGGCGTCTCGAATCCAGAATGCCACGAAACGTATACGCTGGGGACCCCTCAATGTCCAGAGGGGGCGGAGGGACTTCAGGTACCTCACCTTCTTGCAGGGGACCAGCCACCACTGGCCTGAGGACAGACACATGAAAGAGGGGTTAATACGGTAATACCTAGGAAGTTGTAACCTGTAACACACCTCGTTTATTCTCCTCAGGACTTTGAACGGCCCCACACACTGCGGCCCCAGCTTCCGACAGGGCAGGCGGAGGGGCAGGTTTCGGGTCGAGAGCCAGACCCTGTCCACCGGTGCAAACACGGGGGCCTCACTGCAGTGCTGGTCAGCGCTCCTCTTCTGCCATTTTCCCGCTAACTATAGCGAGTCCTGGACGGCTTTCCAGGTGTCCTTGGAGCGCTGTACCCATTCCTCAACTGCAGGAGCCTCGGTCTGGCTCTGATGCCATTGGGCCAGGACCGGCTGGTAACCTAACACACACTCAAAAGGGGACAAGTTAGTTGAGGAGTGGCGTAGGGAGTTCTGAGCGAGTTCAGCCCAAGGAACATACCGTGCTCACTCACCAGGCCGGTCCCGGCAATAGGACCGCAGAAACCTGCCCACATCCTGGTTTACGTGCTCCACCTGCCCATTACTCTCTGGGTGAAAACTTGAGGTTAAGCTGACCGAGACCCCCAGTCTCTCCATAAACGCCCTCCACACTCTGGACGTGAATTGGGGACCCCGATCAGAAACGATGTTCTCAGGCACCCCATAGTGCCGGAAGACATGGGTAAACAAGGCCTCTGCAGTCTGCAGGGGATGAGACGACAGGACTTAGAAATCCGATCCACAACTACCAGGATCGTAGTACTTCCCTGGGACGGGGAAGGTCGGTAAGAAAGTCCACCGATAAGTGTGCCCACGGCCGTTGTGGAACAGGGAGGGGTTGTAACTTCCCTCTAGGCAGGTGCCGAGGAGCCTTGCTCTGAGCGCACACTGAGCAGGAGGAGACATAAAATCTCACGTCCTTAGCCAGCGTGGGCCACCAGTATCTCCCTCGAAGGCTCCGCACTGTCCTCTCGATTCCAGGATGACCCGAGGAGGGGAGAATATGAGCCCACCGGATCAGCTTATCCTGGACCCCTGGACAGTTAGGGGGGGGGGGCGGCTCTAACCGTGAGGCCCTCTCTATCTCCGCGTCCACCTCCCATACCACCGGTGCCACGAGACATGAAGGTGGAATGATGGGAGTTGGCTCAACGGACTGCTCCTCGGTATCATAGAGGCGGGACAGTGCGTCAGATTTGGTGTTTTGGGAGCCTGGCCGGTACGAGATGGTAAAGCGAAACCTGGTGAAAAACATGGCCCATCTAGCCTGACGTGGATTTAGTCTCCTCGCTGCCTGGATATACTCGAGATTACGATGGTCAGTCCATGAGAAAAGGGTGTTTCGCCCCCTCAAGCCAATGTCTCCACACCTTCAGAGCCTTGACTACAGCTAACAACTCCCGGTCCCCCACATTATTGTTTCGCTCCGCTGGACCGAGCTTCCTCGAAAGGAAGGCACAAGGGCCGGAGCTTGGGTGGCACGCCCGAGCGCTGGGACAGCACGGCCCCGACCCCCGCCTCGGACGCGTCCACCTCCACTATGACCGCTAAAGAGGGTTCCGGATGCGCCAACACGGGCGCATTGGTGAACAGCTCCTTCAAACGACTGAAAGCTCTGCCCGCCTCTGCTGTCCAACGCAAGCGCACCGGTCCTCCCTTCAGCAGTGAGGGGATGGGAGCAGCCACCTGACCAAAACCCCGGCCTTAACACGAGCATCCTCCATCACCACCCCGGAGGTGGAAATACGATAACCCAGGAAGGAAATGGCCTGTTTGAAAAACTCACATTTCTCCGCTTTGCAATACAGGTCATGCTCCAGCAGTCACCCAAGTACCTTACGCACCAGAGACACATGCTCTGCGCGTGTGGCAGAATAGATCAAGATGTCATCAATGTACACTACCACTCCCTCTCGGAGAATCTCATCTACGAAGGATTGGAAGATGGCTGGAGCATTCTTCAACCCTAACGGCATGACGCGGTACTCATAATGACCAGATGTAGTACTAAATGCGGTTTTCCACTCATCTCCTCCCCGGATACGTACCAGATTATACACACTCCTCGGGTCCAGTTTTGTGAAGAAGCGCCCCGTGAAATGATTCCACCGCCGTAGCGATGAGAGGTAGTGGGTAAATAAACCCCACTGTGATGGAATTTAGACATCCATAATCAATGCACGGACGCAGACCTCCATCCTTCTTCTTCACAAAAAAGAAGCTCGAGGAGACGGGTGATGTGGAGGGCCGAATGTACCCCTTTCCCTTTCTTCAGCAACATATGTTTCCATCGCTACTGTCTCCTCCTGGGACAAGGGATACACGTGACTCCTAGGAAGTGCAGCGTTCTCCAGAAGGTTTATCGCGCAGTCCTCTCGACGATGGGGTGGTAATTGGGTCGCCCTCTTTTTACTGAAGGCGATAGCCAAATCGGCATATTCAGAGGGAATGCGCACGGTGGAAACCTGGTCTGGACTCTCCACCGTAGTCGCACCAACGGCAACTCCTATACACCTGCCTGAACACTCCTCTGACCACCCCTTAAGAGCCCCCTGTCGCCAGGAAATCACCAGGTTGTGTTGAGCTAGCCAGGGAATTCCCAACACCACTGGAAACGCAGGCGAATCTATAAGGAACAGACTAATCCGCTCCTTATGATCCCCCTGCGTTACCATGTCCAGCGGCACCGTAGCCTCCCTAACTACTCCTGACCCTAATGGTCGGCTATCTAAGGAGTGCACGCGGAAAGGTAGGTCTAACGACACCAGGGGAATCCCTAGCCTTAACGCGAGCCCACGATCCATGAAATTCCCAGCTGCGCCTGAATCGACTAGCACCTTATGCTGTAGAGAGGGAAAAAACCCAGGGAAAGATGTCAACACATACACAAGACCTACAGGAAGCTCTGGGTGAGTCTGGTGCTTACTCACCTGGGGTGATCGAGCAGTGCTCCGCCTGCCCTCCCGACTCCCAGACGAGTTCCTCCAGCACCGGTCGGCCGTGTACCCTCGCCGACCACAACTGGTGCAGGAGGACACTCTTCCTCCGGTCCCCCTCGAAGCCGCCCCTCCTAACTCCATAGGGATAGGGGCAGGAGGGCTGGGAAGTGGAAACGACAGGACCTGATCCGAACGCCCGCGGGCAGCCAGCAGGTTGTCCAGACGGATAGCCAAGTCAATGAGTTCATCCAGTATGAGGGTGGTGTCCCGACTTGCTAGCTCCCTGCGGACGTCCTCCCTGAGACTGCATCGGAAATGATCTATCAGGGCCCTGTCGTTCCACCCTGCTCCTGCAGCCAAGGTCCTGAACTCCAGGGCAAAGTCCTGGAAGAGAAATTCCTCCAAAACTAAATATAAGTGTTGATATGAACTTCACATGTTTTTTTTTACTGCACATGGAAATGACCATCACCTGTTGTCAGCAGATGATTTAAACAACAATCAGAAGCTTTTTGTCTTCTGGGTCAAAGTAATGAAGACGATCTTCAACAGCGCCAGATTAGTTTCCCAACATGCTGCATTTTTGGGAGTAGTGGATAATGACCAAAATGAAAGTTGTCTCTCACTTTACTGGTGCTGTTTTGGGGACATACAGTATGTCCCTGTTATCGCTGTCTCATCGTCTGACCTTAGAGGCATGGAGGTTTGACAGCACCCCATATGTCCCAATACTCCCCCTTCCTTCCCTCCCTCCAGTGTTGCCATTCTGAACGGCAGACAGAGCTCTGAAAGTTGGCACTCAGTTCTCCAACTCAGCAGGGCAGCTATAGAAACGGAGCCAAACTTAGTGGGGACACGTCAAGATGTGAGGAAATTCAATTAAAGTCATTTTCACACCCACCCCAGTTGGTGACACGGGAAGTACCGGTGTGTACTCTGCTGATAGAGGCTGCAATATTGCTTGGCGCTCCTGTAATATCATTGGTCACACTGCTGTTGGGTCATGGCAAATCGGCGAGTCTCACAGGCAGGCTACACTGGATGCAGAACTTTAGCAGAGCGTGAGGCGCTCCCATTCATTTCAATGAAACCTGGGTGTACAACAACATACAATTACGGATGTGAAATTACGGATGTGAAATTATTAAATTATTGGCCATTTTTTGTAGTCTTTAATTAAGCTGCCAAAGCAGCAGCTACTCTTCATGGGGTCCAGAAAAATTAAGGCAGTTTATACAATTTTAAAAATACATTCACAGATTTCACAACACACTGTGTCCCCTCAGGCCCCTACTCTACCACTACCACATGTCTACAGTACTAAATTAATGTGTATGTATAGTGTGTATGTTATCGTGTGTGTGTGTGCCAATGTTTGTGTTGATTCACAGTGCCCACTGTTCCATAAGTTGTTTTTATAATCTGTTTTTTAAATCCTCATCAATCCAAGGAGATTTAACCGTTTTTACAGTAATTTTCTTAATGGGTGCTTATTAGCAACTGGAATAAGTAGTTGTTTCATAAATGAGTCAAGTGCAGTGTCTGGTTCCTCCTCATTACACACCACAGACCAGCAGCATCTGGTTGCTCCTCATTACACACCACAGACCAGCAGCGTCTGGTTCCTCCTCATTACACACCACAGACCAGCAGCGTCTGGTTGCTCCTCATTACACACCACAGACAAGCAGCGTCTGGTTGCTCCTCATTACACACCACAGAACAGCAGCGTCTGGTTGCTCCTCATTACACACCACAGACCAGCAGCGTCTGGTTGCTCCTCATTACACACCACAGACCAGCAGCGTCTGGTTGCTCCTCACTACACACCAGACCAACAAACAGTATTTACATCATCAACATATGAATCACTACAAAACGTATTGTATGACCTCTTATACACTATATTAGGCCCAGCCTTTGGAACTTTGGTTTTCCTAGATATGGCTACTATATTGTGATCACTACATCCAATGGATTTGGACACTGCTTTAAAGCAGAGTTCTGCAGCATTAGTAAAGATGTGATCAATACATGTTGAGGATTTAATTCCTGTGTTGTTTTTAACTACCCTGGTAGATTGACTGACAACCTTAATTTCAGGTCCAGTACAATCGTTGGGCCGCGGGTGTGAAAGATTCAGCAGACTGCTGGCATTACACATCTGGCTAAAAGACTACTGTAGCTCTGCTTTTATCGATAGCTTTGACACCTTCTGGAAACAGAAGATACTCTACAGAAATGACGGAGTCATCTTGACTCCTGGACTCTCTCCACGCATTTCAAGGCTGCGTTGAAACAATGACTGGTAAATTATCTAGAAAAGTGCTATAAATAGCCCATATTTACATAAGAAACAAGGTCCATGAGGTCAATAACTTGCTTGTAACCGATGACATTCATATTCTCACTATCTCTGAAACTCACTTAGATAATATGTTTGATGACACAGTTGTAGCAATACATGGCTATAACATCTACAGAAAAGACAGAAATGCCAACAGAGGTGGTCTATATTCAGAACCACATTCCTGTAAAGCTTAGAGATGATCTCATGTTAAATACTATTGAAGTTATATGGCTACAGGTTCATCTGCCTCACCTAAAGCCCATTACTGTGGGAAGCTGCTATAGACCACCAAGTGCTAACAGTCAGCATCTGGATAATATGTGTGAAATGCTTGATAATGAATGTGATATCAACAGAGATGTATTTTGTCTGAGTGATTTAAATATTGACTGGCTTTCATTAAGCTGCCCACTCAAGAGAAACATTAAAACTGTAACCAGTGTCTGCAACCTGGATCAGGTTAAATTATCGGCTGTTTTTTGTAGTCTTTAATTGCTCAAATCAGTTATTTTTCATCCATTTTCAAACGTTCCGAGTCCTCCTGATGTCGTTTGACCCGACATGGACTTCGACAGCTCCCAGAATCTGCGGTAGAACAGTCGGAAGCAGCCTTGTTATGTCCTGTACTCGTGCTCCTCGTCAGCACAGGGTTTTTGCCTTGGGGACCGAGATGTTTCTCACCATAGAGCTGCATATGATGACAGCTGGCGATGTTGAAAAGGGCCGGTATCTCAGGCAGCCTCACGGTCTGATGAGGCTGGGAGCTCCAAGGATCTGAACCCGAGGTAGAAGTCACCGGAGAGGGAGACAGAACCGAGGTCCAAGACGCAGGTACCTCCGGATCCGATCTTGATTGGGAAGCCACCAAGGAAGAAGGTGCCGGAACCTCTGGTTCCAGGGCAGCAAAGCTGTTTCTGGTCTGTGTCAGTTCCGGGCTCAACATCTCCATGGAGACCCTCGTTGCCAGAGGACGCCTTCTTCGACTTCCATGGCAAGTGATGTACCTCCATGGCTGGCTGGTTGGGTCGAGAACAGCCTGTTCTCCAGGGAAGATGGACACCCCTTCGGGGATGTAACCATACCGAGCACCGGCCAGTCGGCTGTGGAGAGTCGACACAGTGGCAAAACTTCCACCAGACCAGCGTCCTGCTACTGGAGTGGAAGAAAAGGAAAATGTAGGTGGGCGTGGGGACCCCAGTAGCTTATATAGGTTTGCTACTTACTTGCTAAGAGTAGCTACTTCACTCCTGTAGTCCTCCGCAAGCAAGCAGTTGCTACATTGTAAGTCAGCGTGGTCCACATTGTCCCTGAACAAAGCAAAGTAACAGAGCTCCTGCAATGTTCAATAGCGACGACCTCCATTTGAGCCCACTGAGCCAGCTAGGCTAGCTGGGCTTTCGTGTCTCTCCCCTATATGGAATCTGACAAGATCCTAGGACAGATAGCAGAGCTCACAGTAATTTAGCCCAACAGAGCCGCAGGATTCAAAGTCATATAGACGTATATATATATTTTTTTACCTTTATTTAACCAGGCAAGTCAGTTAAGAACACATTCTTATTTTCAATGACGGCCTGGGAACAGTGGGTTAACTGCCTGTTCAGGGGCAGAACGACAGATTTGTACCTTGTCAGCTCGGGGGTTTGAACTCGCAACCTTCCGGTTACTAGTCCAACACTCTAACCACTAGGCTACGCTAGCTTTTAAACCGATGTCTTTAGTTCAGGTTTCGGCATTCGACAACAAACATATGTCGATGGCAATACAACACAGAAAAAAAGTCATTGTAATAATGTACACACTATGAATAGGCTACAGTATGTCTCTTATATTTAGCCAATATTGATCAGAGTTACCTTGTCCTATGGATATCTACACAGTTATAAATTTGGCAAGGTTGTATAATCCTACACGAAACACAGACCTTATCATAACTTTAAAAAAAATACCTTCTCTCCAAAAAAAAGAAGCAATATGCAAATATATGAAGAAGTTAACTTCTATTCTGTTTGTAGAATGTGTGCTTAGTCATTGTACTGTTCTTGTTAACGAGTACACACTGCATCTGTGTGTACAGACATACAGAGACAGGCACACAGTGTGCAGTGCGCATACACAAACACACAGCCCTCGTGAATTATTCCACGTAGCCCTAAAAGGGTGCTCCTTTTAGAGCCATGCCACTTCACCCTAGACCAGCATCTCACAGCAGCTTAGACATACTGCAGCACACAAACCCTGCTGACAAACTTGAACCTCGAGGCATTCCGAAAAGCCTCTCAATTATTACACAGGATTTCCTCACCCTTTACTGTAATACCATGCACACAAACATTTACATGTACTCAAGCACGCACAAGCGTGCACACACACACACACACACACACACACACACACACACACACACACACACACACACACACACACACACACACACACACACACACACACACACACACACACACACACACACACACACACACACACACACACACACACACACACACACACACACACACACACACACACACACACACACACACACACACACACAGACACACGTACAAACACACACACACACGTATAAACACACACACAGATACACACACGTACAAACACACACACAGACGTACAAACACACACACAGACACACACACGTACAAACACACACACACACACGTACAGACACACACACACGTACAAACACACACACACACACGTACAGACACACACACAGTAAGACCTTTGAGACTCTATCCTGAGAGATACGTCTTCCTTTGTGATTCTGAAGTGAACTGAACTGCCCCCGTCATTGTATTACCTCCAAATCAACAATCCAGGGTAGAATCAGGCCCTTAATCGATTTTCACCCACTTGATTGCCTGAGAGGCCAACATCACTTGTCCTTGGTAAAAATTCATGAAACTGACAAAAATAGTTCATGAGTGAGAGAATGGTGTCAGTATGCCAAACAAAAAAACATTGATTTCAAAGTTACTTTTAACAATTTACATTGAACATTTTACAAACAGGCATTTACTGGGAGAACTGTGCAACGTTTGGGAAGATAGTTTCTGTAAAATTTCTCAGTTGTTTTTATGTGTACATGTTTTCCAAAAACAAGAATTAAGATTCAACAATGTCGGCAGAAAGAATGGGGTGTCAGCTATGACATGAGACATTCCCTTCATTTTCATTTAGATTTTTTTTTAGGGTGTAGATCAGCTTTAATATTGCAGATAGATTGTAGCTTCTATCAATGTAATTATTTGCAGAATTTCAAACCCCCATATATTTTGGGGAAGGTGCAGTACCAGTCAAAAGTTTGGACACATCTACTCATTCAAGAGTTTTTCAATATTTGTACTATTTTCTACTTTCTACAATAATAGTGAAGACATAACAACCATGAAATAACACACAGGGAATCATGTAGTAACCAAAAAAGTGTTTAGATTCTTCAAAGTAGCCACCCTTTGCCTTGATGACAGCTTTGCACACTCTTGGCATTCTCTCAACCAGCTTGAAGGAGTTCCTAAATATGCTGAGCACTTGTTGGCTGCTATTCCTTCACTCTGCGGTCCAACTCATCCCAAACCATCTCAATTGGGTTGAGGTCGGGTGACTGTGGAGGTCAGGTCATCTGATGCAGCACTCCATCACTCTCCTTCTTGGTCAAATAGCCCTTACACAGCCTGGAGGTGTCCTGTTGAAAAGAATATGGTAGCCCTACTAAGCACAAAGCAGATGGGAAGCAGAATGCTCTGGTAGCCATGCTAATTAAGTGTGCCTTAAATTCTAAGTATATATCTGACTGTGTCACCACCAAAGCACCCCCACACCATCACACCTCCTCCTCCATGCTTCACAGTGGGAACCACACATGTGGAGATCATCCGTTCGCCTACTCTGCGTCTCAAAAAGACACGGCGGTTGGAACCAAAAATCTCAAATTTGGACTCATCAGAACAAAGGACAGATTTCCACCAGGCTAATGTCCATTGCTTATGTTTCTTGACCCATGCAAGTCTCTTCTTCTTATTAGTGTCCTTTTGTAGTGGTTTCTTTGCAACAATTCAACCATAAAGGCCTGATTCACGCAGTCTCCTCTGAACAGTTGATGTTGAGATGTGTCTGTTACTTGAATTCTGTGAAGCAGTTATTTGGGCTGCAATCTGAGGTGCCATTAACTCTATTGAACTCTGCAGCAGAGGTAACTCTGGGTCTTCCTCTCCTATGGCGGTGAGGTGCCATTAACTCTAATGATGTCATGACTTCCACCGAAGTTGTTCCCTCTCCTTGTTCGGGCTGTCGACCTCACCGATCCATGTTTCACTTTTCCTTTTGTTGTGTCTGTTTTACACACCTGGTTCCCATCTCATGATTATGTTCCTTATTTAACCCTCTGGTTTCCCTTTCTGTTTTGTGCGTGATTGTCTTTCGTGTGTTGGAGTTCAAGTCCTGTTTTGTCCTTGTTTTATAATGGGATTTTTGTTTCTTTCTTGGATTGAGTAAATACAGTGTTTTTTTTTACTCTTACCTGTGTCCTGCGCCTGACTCCTTCGCTATCTTCTAGATAGACTCTGACAAATGACCTTGTCCTCTGCAGCAATAAAAACAGTTTTTTAGAAATGTTTGCAGATTTATTTACAAAAACATAAAACAGAAATACCTTATTAACATAAGTATTCAGACTATGACACTCAAAATTGAGATCAGTTACATTCTGTTTCCATTGATCATCCGTCTCTACAACTTGATTGGAGTCCCCCTGTGGTAAATTCAATTGATTGGACATTATTTGGAAAGGCACACACCTGTCTATATAAGGTTCCACAGTTGACAGCACAACCTTCCAGAAGAACAACCATCTTTGCAGCACTCCACCAATCAGGCCTTTATGCTTGAGTGTGCAAACGGAAGCCGCTCCTCAGTAAAAAGTCACATAACAGCCTGCTTGGAGTTTGCCAAAAGGCACCTGAAGGACTCTCAGACCACCTCTGGTCTGATGAAACCAAGATTGAACTCTTTGGACTGAATACCGAGCATCACGTCTGGAGGAAACCTGGCAGCATCCTGCTGTGGGGATGTTTTTCAGCAGCAGGGACTGGGAGATTAGTCAGGATTGAGGGAAAGTTTAATGGAGCAAAGTACAGAGAGATCCTTGATGAAAACCTTCTCCTGAGAGCTCAGGACCTCAGACTGGGGCGAAGGTTCACCTTCCACCAGGACAACGACCCTAAGCACACAGCCAAGACAACGCAGGAGTGGCTTTGGGACAAATCTCTGAATGTCTGTGAGTGGCCGAGCCAGAACCCTGACTTGAACCCGATCACAAATCTCTGGAGGGACCTGAAAATAGCTGTTCATCATAACATAACTTGAAAGGATCTGCAGAGAAGAATGTGAGAAACTCCCCAAATACAGGTGTGCCACGCTTGTAGTGTCATACCCAAGAAGACTAGAGTCTGTAATCGCTGCCAAAGGTGCTTCAACTAAGTACTGAGTAAATGGTCTGAATTCTTATGTAAATGTCATATTTTTATTGCAAAAATAAAACCGTTTTTCGATTTGTCATTATGGGGCATTTCATCAATTTTAGAATAAGGCTGTAAATGTAACAAAATGTGGGAAAAGTCAAGTGGTCTGAATACTTCCTGAATGCACTGTTGGTAGGAGTAAGTCCGTGTAATGTTTAGTAGGTTAGCAGTAAAACCTTGAAACAGCCCTAGCTTTCACAAGAAGTCAGTGTAGAGAGGCTAGCACTGGAGTAACATGATCTAAATTTATACGATTTAACATAATCTTAATATAATATGGTCGTACACTACACCACAGACCAGTAGAGTAGAAGTCAGTACAGTACAGTACAGTACAGTACAGTACAGTACAGTGTGCTCTACTGTGTACTGTACTGTAATGTATTGTACTATACTCTACTTTCTTTACTGTACTGTAATGTATTGTACTATACTCTACTTTCTTTACTGTACTGTGCTCTTCTGTGTTGTGCTGTACTGTGCTGTCCAAGCTTGTGAACCCAACTGTGGTTTGTGACTACTATGATTTTCCATTGTATCCAATTCTATTGCAGAAATTCCAATTCGGTCATGGAATTTCAAGTTTTAATCAGTAATTCATCAGCAAATTTGATGTCAGTAAATCAACTGGAACTAATTGAGGTCTACCTTTACTTTTTACTTCTGAGAAATGCAATTATCCTCCCTCCTCACGAGGGAGAGAAATTATATATCTTAAAGATATGTGTGTTTCTGAGAACAGAATTTCAAGGCACAGGGTAATGTTCCTTAAACTTAGGCAGAAGAAATTTATCCAAAACGAAATATCAGTGTATATGCCTTAATTTCTAACAAAATATATACTCTTCGCTTTCAATTGACACCCAATTTGACATGTTCCTATTAACTTGACCAGAGAGAGAGAGAGAGAGAGAGAGAGAGATGAGGGCCTACAGCAGCACCTAGATATTCTGCATAGATACTGCCAGAGCTGGGCCCTGACAGTAAATCTCAGTAATACAAAAATAATGGTGTTCCAAAAAAGGTACAATTGCCAGGACTACAAATATAAATTCCATCTAGACACCGTTGCCCCAGAGCACACTGAAAACTATACATACCTCAGCCTAAACATCAGCACTAAACATCCACTCACCAACAAAGAATTTACAGTGGGACAAACACCACATTGAGAATTCTGCAAAAACGTATTATCCGTGTACAACATAAAACACCAAATAATGCATGAATTAGGCCGATACCCACCAATTGAAAAGAGCCGTTAAATTCTACAATCACCTAAAAGGAAGCGATTCCCAAACCTTCCACAACAAAGCCATCACCTACAGAGAGTGAACTTTGAGAAGAGTCCTCTAAACAAGCTGGTCCTGGGGCTCTGTTCACGAGCACAAACAGACCCCACAGAGCCCCAGGAAAGCAACACAATTAGACCCAACCAAATCAATGCTGTTCATCGACTACAGCTCAGCATTCAACACCATAGTACCCTCCAAGCTCATCATCATTAAGCTTGAGGCCCTGGGTATCGACCCCTCCCTGTGCAACTGGGTCCTGGACTTCCTGACAGGCTGCCCCCAGCTGGTGAAGGTAGGAAACAACATCTCCACTTCGCTGACCCTAAACACTGGGAGCCCACAAGGGTGCGTGCTCAGCCCTCTCCTGTACTCCCTGTTCACCCATAACTGCGTGGTCATGCACGCCTCCAACTCAATCATCAAGTTTGCAGATGACACAACAGTAGTTGGCTTGATTACCAACAACAATGAGACAGCCTACAGGGAGAAGGTGAGGGCACTCGGAGTGTTGTGTCATGAAACTAACCTCACACTCAATGTCAACTTAACAAAGGAGATGATCATGGACTTCAGGAAACAGCAGAGGGAGCACCCCTCTATCCACATCGACGGAACAGCAGTGGATAAGGTGGAAAGTTCCTAGGCGTACACATCGCAGACAAACTGAAATGGTCCACTCACACAGAGAGTGTGGTGAAGAAGGCGCACTCGCTAACTTTTATCATTGCACAATTGAGAGCATCCTGTCGGGCTGTATCACCGCCTGGTACAGCAATTTCACCACCCACAACCGCAAGGCTCTCCAAAGGGTGGTGCGAGCTGCACAACACATCACCGGGGGCAAACTACCTTTCCTCCAGAACACCTACACCACCCGATGTCACAGGAAGGCCAAAAAGATCATCAAGGACAACAACCACCCGAGGCACTGCCTGTTCACCCCGCTATCATCCAGAAGGCGAGGTCAATACAGGTGCATCAAAGCTGGGACCGAGAGACTGAAAAACAGCTTCTATCTCAAGGCCATCAGACCTTTAAACAGACATCATTGACACAGAGAGGCTGCTGCCTACATACAGACTCAAATCATTGGCCACTTTAATAAATGGATCACTAGTCACTTCAATAATGTTCACATATCTTGCATTACTGATCTCATATGTATATACTGAATATTATATAATCTATGGCATCTTGCCTATACCGCTCTGTCATCGCTCATCCATATATTCATATGTACATATTCTCATTCCATCCCTTTAGATTTGTGTGTATAAGGTAGATGTCGTGGACTTGTTAGATTACTTGTTGGTTATCACTGCACTGTCAGAACTAGAAGCACAAGCATTTCGCTACATTCGCATTAACATCTGCTAACCATGTGTATGTGACCAATACAATTTGATTTGATTTGACACATTAGATACGTCTATTTTAAATGTTGAAATTTGGCTGTGTTGTCAACCAAACACAATTCAATATTACTTTTCTAATACAGTAAAGAGAGAAAATTGAAGGTTGTCTTAAACTAATGTAACAGTATTTATTTAACACATCCATGGCCATGTTGAGGTTACTGTAGCTATAAATGTCTTATGTAATCATAGAAAGCATGTTCAACATAGCATGCATTGGTCGCAGGTTTGTGGAAATCTTCACAATTGCTATAGTAATCTATGCAGAATCTCCAACAGCATTGACCACCTGCACTATGTACATTTAATGTAATCTCAACTGCAATCCAGGTCATTTGGTTGTGATATTAGATGAAGCATGGTGATAACGCATTAAGTTATTGTATAAATACAAAATATCTGACATTGTATATTTGAACTTTGTTGTGCTTTTAAATGGTTGAACATGCAGTGATAACACATTTAGATGACAAATAAACCAAAAATGAGACATTGTTTTTCCATGAGAATTTGGTTGTGCTTTTAGATGATTGAAAGCATAGTGATAACACATTGGGAATTCAACAAACTTTCTTTTTAAATTGGTGACTACAGATTGAAATCTTAATGATCAATGTCTCAACCAAATATTATTATTATTATTATTATTATTATTATTCATTATTATTATTATTATTATTATTATCATCATTATTATTATTATTATTATTATTATTATTATTATATTATTATTATTATTATTATTATTATTATTATTATTATTATTATTATTATTATTATTATTATTATTATTATTATTATCATTATTATTATTATTATTATTATTATTAATATTATTATTATTATTATTATTTATTATTATTATTATTATTATTATTATTATCATCATCATCATTATTATTATTATTATTATTATTATTATTATTATTATTATCATATTATTATTATTATTATTATTATTATTATCATTATTATTATTATTATTATTATTATTATTATTATTATTATCATTATTATTATTATTATTATTATTATTATTATTATTATTATTATTATTATTATCATTATTATTATTATTATTATTATTATTATTATTATTATTATTATTATTATTATTATTATTATTATCCCAATTTCCATGTTGAAATCATGTGGTGTGTGCCCAGTGGGAAAGCCCCTTTCTCTGTAAACACACCGAAATGGGATTCTGACATTGGTGACTGGTGCCCAGTTTTTGGCCACACCATTTGTGGATGAGATTGTCTCGCTGTTTATGGGGGAACAAAATATCAAATGTAATTGAATGATAATCCTAATCCTAAACGGAAATTTGTCTGTAATCCAGAGGTCTCTGTTCCAAATGAAGAGACTGGCTCCAATCCAGTCTGCTGCTTTGGTAGTATTTGATGAAAATAGATAGGTCAACAAGGGTCTATTATTGTCATGCATGGAAAATGTGATCATGTTGTGTTGTATTATGCGATGTAGATGTGGGAGTGTTTTAGGTCAGTAAAAGCTTAATGAAGAGGTTATATTGTCTGGTTTCCCGGAAACAGATTGAGCCTAGTCCTGAACTATAAAGGACTGTCAATGGAGAATCTCTTATCGAAATAGCCTTTTGTCAACAGTTGTCTTTTTGAGCCTATAAATCCACAACACAAAACCATCTTCCTTCCTAAGTATAATGATGTGGGCAAATATGGGTCAATAGGGTCTTAAATCATTGATACAGGAAGTGTAAACATGCAGCATCCCACAAATTGAAATGAATGTAAAAAAGCAGGATGCTATTACACATTAAAGTATAACTTTAATGTTTATAAACAAAGTGCATATAAATGTAACAATTCAAAATGAATACAATCTGAACAACATAATAATAGAATATTGCACCATATCAAAGAAAAATAAATAACAATGTGCAAATCTGCAGCATCCCACTTAAAACATTAAACTGGTCCCTCTTTTCTCTCTCTCTTCTTTATTGCCATGTTATAACCAGCAGCACACAGCAATGCTGACCATATTCTGCTTTTATGAGAGATTTGCATTCAGAAATGCAAGCTTTCGAAGGGCTGATGTGGTTTCTTCTCTCAGTAATTATTTGTCCTGTTTTTGAGAAGACTCTCTCAGAGGGAACGGATGAGGCCACTATGCAGAGTCTCCCTGTCATGACTTTAGTAAGCTGTCGGTAGACAGAGGCCTTGTTCTTCCACCAGCTCAGCTCACATGCAAATGTTTAATTGCATCCTTTTTCATAACAAACCAAAGCATTTGTAAATACATTGTGCTTAAGGTAGAGTATGATTTCATTTAATAATTAGAATTAATTTAACACCAATCATAGTCAAACTATCGCAAACGGTTTGACTTGAAAAAATACAAAACATATTTTTTAAAGAGCCGTTTGGGAACCAAAAGAACCGGCTCTTTTTGGTGAGCTGAGCTGAGCCGAACGAGCCGGTTTTGGCTAAATTACATCTCAGCTACTGCCGACAAGGACTAAATTGATTAGGCTGCCTCAGTTGAGAGGTTGACTTATGATTCTTAAAAAGTTATTTCACTCAAACCTAACTCTTTATCACTTCTGGTAGACTAGTGAAAAATTACATACATTCTGCTCTGTTTGGATGGATGACATGGGAATCTTGCTGGCTTTTAGGCTCTTAACCTTCATAACACGTGTCTGCCTGCACAGCAAAATAGTAGAATATCATTTTTGAGGGGTAAAAACACAACTGTGTGCAGTACTTGTTATGAAATCTCATAAAATATTCATGTTGCCGCGGCTTCTCAAAAGAGCGTGTCGGGTTAACGACGTCTCACGGTGACTCGGGCTGTATTCTCGGTCATTTCCGGAGGGCGCGTCAGCGGACGAGTCGCATAGAGCGCGCTGTCTCTTCTGGGGTTGGGACAACCGAAGCTCCATTCATTCTACCCTCCTAAAAAAATATATCCCCGAGCGCAATTCTGCTGCAATTTTGAAACAAATACTATTTACAATTGTGTAAATATTGGAAAACATGACCCGGGCTCATTGCAGAATCAATACGTTAGTTTGTGATAGTAATTTGGCTGGTTTGAGAAACGCCGATCGTTGACTAATGGTCCGGGACCTCTCTTCGCCGATGGGGTAGCAGCTAGCTGGATACGAAAACAGCGTCAACTCCGTGAGCAAGGGACAGCCTGTCCAAGCCTTCCGTGGTGAAAAGGTTCAGCAACCAAGTGCTGAACTAGCCTTTTCCACTTCAACAATCCTCCTTGTTTGACTGAATTATGTACCAGGTGCAGGTAAGCTTACGATTTTAAAAGCAGTCCTCACAAAAAGCCAGTTTTTCACGCCATAATGGCACGTATAGGCTACATAACCTAGTAAAAAACTGTGATTCTATAGCCTACAGACTGCTTGAGGACATCTTATGGAAGTAAACTGAATTACTATAACAAAAATTGTGCGGACATAAGATGAATGATGATAGAAATTAAGTAGTTTTTGCAAGAGTAATAACATTTAACACACTGAGTGTACTAAACATTAGGAACATCTGCTCTTTCCATGAGACTGACCAGGTGAAAGCTATGATCCCTTATTGATGTCACTTGAAGTTAAATCCATTTCGATCAGTGTAGATGAAGGGGAGGAGACCTGTTAAAGAGGGTTTAACCCTTGAGACAATTGAGAAATGGATTGTGTATGTGTGCCATTCAGAGGTTGAATGGGCAAGACACGATTTGTGTCTTTGAACGGGGTATGGTAGTAGGTGCCAGGCGCATTGGTTTAAGTGAGTCAAGAACTGCAACGCTGCTGGGTTTTTCATGCTCAACAGTTTGTCTTGTGTATCAAGAATGGCCCACCACCCAAAGGACATTCAGCCAATTTGACACAACTATGGGAAGCTTTGGAGTTAACATGGGCCAGCATCCCTGTGGAAGTCTTGACACTTTGTAGAGTCCATGCCCGACCAATTTAGGCTGTTCTGAGGGCAAAGGGGGCTGCAAACTCAATTATTAGGAAGGTGTTAATGTTTTGTACACCGTCTATACGAACCAGCCAGGGAATGCCTACAACCTTTACTTCAATGAGTGAGACCAATTTATATTTTAATGATTTTAAACTTCAGTTTATCTTGCTGTTTTCTTTATTGAGAGTGAGTCGTTATTTGGTTTCTATTAGTGGACCACTTATCAACATCTAAGCTATCATGACTGTGCCTGCTGAAAGCACATTTTAGGACTACCTCTTACAGTGCATTCGTGAAGTATTCAGACCCCTTGACTTTTTCCACATTTTGTTATGTTACAGCCTTATTCTAAAATTGATTTTTTTTAAATCATCCCCCCTCAATCTACACACTACCCCATAACTACAAAGCAAAGCAAAAACTGTTTTTTAGAAATGTTTACTAATTTATAAAAATACAAAGCTGAAATATCACATTTACATAAGTATTCAGACCCTTTACTCAGTACTTTGTTGAAGCACCTTTGGCAGCGATTACAGCATTGAGTTTTCTTGGTTATGATGCTACAAGCTTGTTACACCTGTATTTGGGGAGTTTCCACCATTATTTTCTGCAGATCCTCTCAAGTGCTGTCAGGTTGGAGGTCGACTGATTAATCGAAATGGCCGATTAATTAGGGTCAATTAATTAGGGTCAATTAATTAGGGTCAATTAATTAGGGTCAATTAATTATCAATTAATTAGGGTCAATTTTCAATTTTTCATAACAATCGGTACGCAGCATTTTTGGACACCGATCATGGCCGATTACGTTGCACTCCACAAGGAGACTGCGTGGCAGGCTGACTATCTGTTATGCGAGTGCAGCAAAGAGCCAAGGTAAGGTGCTAGCTAGTAATACGTATCTTATAAAAAAACAATCTTAACATAATCACCAGTTAACTACACATGGTTGATGATATTACTAGTTTATCTAGCTTGTCCTGCGTTGCATATAATCGATGCGGTGCGGTGCCTGTTAATTTATCATTGAATCACAGCCTACTTCGCCAAACGGGTGATTTAACAAGCACATTCGCGAAAAAAGCACTGTCGTTGCACCAAAGTGTACTTAACCATGAACATCAACGTCTTAATTAAAATCAATACCCAATTGTACATTTTTAAACCTGCATATTTAGTTAAAAGAAATTCAGGTTAGCAGGCAATATTAAACTAGGATAATTGGGGCACTTCTCTTGCTTTCATTGCACGCAGAGTCAGGGTATATGCAGCAGTTTGGGTCGCCTTGCTCGTTGCAAACTAATTTGCCGGAATTCTACGCAATTATGACATGACATTGAATGTTGTGCAATGCAACAGCACTATTTAGATTTATGGATGTCACCCGTTAGATAAAATGGGGAACGGTTCTGTATTTCACTGAAAGAATAAACGTTTTGTTTTCAAAATGATCGTTTCCGGATTTGACCATATTAATAACCTAAGGTTCGTATTTCTGTCTGTTATTATAATTGTCTTTGATTTGATAAAATCAATTTACCCTCAAATAAATAATGAAACATGTTCAATTTGGTTTAAATAATGCAAAAACAAAGTGTTGGAGAAGAAAGTAAAAGTGCAATATGTGCCATATTAGAAAGCTAACGTTTAAGTTCCTTGCTCAGAACATATTCCCAGGTAAGAAGTTTTAGGCTGTAGTTATTATAGGACTATTTCTCTCTATAACATTTGTATTTCATATACCTTTGACTATTGGATGTTTTTATAGGCACTTTAGTATGGCCAGTGTAACTGTATAGCTTCCGTCCCTCTCCTCGCCCCTACCTGGTCTCGAACCAGGAACACATCTAAAACAGCCAGCCTCGAAGCATCGTTATCCTTTGCTCCACAAATGCCGCGGTCCTTGCAGAGCATGGGGAACAACTAATTCAAGGTCTCAGAGCGAGTGGCGTCACCGATTGAAATGCTATTAGTGCGCACCCCGCTAACTAGCTAGCCATTTCACATCAGTTACACCAGCCAAACCTCGGGAGTTGATAGGCTTGAAGTCATAAATACTTCAATGCTTGAAGCACAACGAAGAGCTGCTATCAAACACACGAAAGTGCTGTTTGAATGAATGCTTACTGAATGAAGCCTGCTGCCTACCACCGCTCAGTCAGACTGCTCTATCAAATCATAGATTTAATTTTAACATAATAACACACAGAAATATGAGCCCTAGGTCATTAATATGGTCGAATCCAGAAACGATAATTTAGATAACAAATGTTTTATTCTTTCAGTGAAATACGGAACCGTTCCGTATTTTATCTAACGGGTGGCATCTCTAAATCTAACTATTGCTGTTACATTGTACAACCTTTCAATGTTATGTTATAATTATGTACAATTCTGGCAAATTAATTACGGTCTTTGTTAGGAATAAATGACCTTCACACAGTTCGCAACGAGCCAGGCGGTCCAAACTGCTGCATATACCCTGACTCTGCTTGCACGGAACACAAGAGAGGTGACACAATTTCTCTAGTTAAAAGTCATGTTAGCAGGCAATATTAACTAAATATGCAGGTTTAAATATATATATACTTGTGTATTGATTTTAAAGAAAGGCATTGATGTTTATGGTACACTGGTGCAACGACAGTGCTTTTTTTCACGAATACACTTGTTAAATCATCACCCGTTTGGCGAAGTATTATATGCAACTCATATTTACTGATGATGATATTTACTAGTTTAACTAGTGATTATGTTAAGGTTGTTTTTTTAATAAGATAAGTTTAATGCTAGCTAGCAACTTACCTTGGCTTCTTGCTGCACTCGCGTAACAGGTAGTCAGCCTGCCACACAGGCTCCTCGTGGAGTGCAATGTAAAGCAGGTGGTTAGAGTGTTGGACTAGTAAAGCGTGATTCATCACTCCAGAGAAGCGGCAGGTAGCCTAGCGGTTAGAGCGTTGGACTAGTAACCAGAAGTTTGCGAGATCGAATCCCCGAGCTGACGAGGTAAAAATCTGTCGTTCTGCCCCTGAACAGGCAGTTAACCCACCATTCGTAGGCTGTCATTGAAAATAAGAATGTGATCTTAACTGACTTGCCTAGTTAAATAAAGGTAAGAATTAAATCGTCCACAATCGGTGTCCAAAAATGCAGATTATGAAAATCGGCTCTAATTTGTTGGACATTCCGATTTAATTGGTCAACCTCTAGAACAGACTGAGGCACACAGTACTACATAGAGCCATGACTACATGGAACTCTATTCCACATCAAGTAACTGATGCAAGCAGTAAAATTAGATTAAAAAACACCTTATGGAACAGCGGGGACTGTGAAGCAACACAAACATTGGCACAGACAAATGTTAACATGATAACATACACACTTTACATGGATTTAGTACTGTAGATATGTGGTAGGGGCTTGAGGGCACACAGTGTGTTCTGAATTCTGTGAATGTATTGTAATGTTTTAAAATGTATAAACTGCCTTAATTTTGCTGGACCCCAGGAAGAGCAGCTAAAGCAGCAGCTAATGGGGATCCATAATAAGTGCAAATACTCCTGCATTGTCGTGGCTGTGTGCTGAGGGTTGTTGTCCTGTTGGAAGGTGAACCTTCACCCTAGTCTGAGGTCCTGAGCTCCTCTTGAGCAGGTTTTCATCAAGGATCTCTCCGTTCATCTTTCCCTCGAGCCTGACTAGTTTCCCAGTCTCTCCCTCTGAAAAACATCCTCACAGCATCGTGCAGCCACCACCATGCTTCCTCCAGATGTGTCACTTTGCATTCAGGTCAAATAGTTAAATCTTGGTTTCATCAGACCAAAGAACATTTTTCCTCATGGTCTGAGTCTTTAGGTGCCTGATGGCACACTCCAAGTGGGCTGTCATGCCTTTTACTGAGAGGTGGCTTCCATCTGGCCACTCTACCATAAATACCTGATTGGTGGTGTGCTGCAGAGATGGTTGTTCTTCTGGAAGGTTCTCCCCTCTCCACAGAGGAACTTTGAAGCGGTGCCAGTGACCATCGTGTTCTTGGTCACCTCCCTTCTCCCCTGATTGCTCAGTTTGGCCAGCTCTAGGAAGTCTTGGTGGTTCCAGTGTTCTTCCATTGAAGAACGGAGGCCACTGTGTTCTGGGGACCTTCAGTGCTGCTGTGCCTGGACACAATCTTGTCTAGGAGCTCTACGGACAATTCCTTCCACCTCATGGCTTAGTTTTTTGCTCTGACATGCACTGTCAACTGTGGGACCTTATATAGAGAGGTGTGTGTCTTTCCAAATCATGTCCAATCAATTTAATTGAAGTTCATTGAAGTCCATTGAAGTTTTAGAAACATCTCAAGGATGATCAATGGAAACAGGATGCACCCGAGCTCAATTCTGAGTCTCATAGCAAAGGGTCCAAATACTTAAGTAAATAAGGTATTTCTGTTTTTATTTATTTTTTAATACATATGTAAACAATTCTAAACCTGTTTTCTGTGTCATGATGGGATATTGTGTAGAGATTAAAATATTTAAAAAAATCAATTTTAGAATAAGGCTTTAACATTTTTTGTGGAAAATGTTAAGCAACCCCTACATACTAATTTCATCTTTAAGTTGTCTCGCTGAAATGTTCTTAATCTTTCAAATGACTGCTCGATCCACACAGCAGACGTTGTGGGCTAGGTTAAGAATGCTGTGTTGCAAGTGTAGCGCTACATTTAGCACTACAGATACTTCACTTTAAGCCTTTTAGATCCCTTTTTGTGCACTATGCGCTCTAATCTTCTAAAAGCATTTTGCCAAGGCAAAGACTTAAACTAGATTAGAAATTATCTAGAGTAACGATCTCTGCCTGACTGAATATGATGAAAAAGTTGGCAAATATGATAGGTTTGCAGCATTTGATTCATGCCTGTTGGAAGATGCTAGCCTCCTATATTGCAATGCTCCTCAAACCATGCTGATGCAAAAAAGATGACGGGACACTATTTGGCAGGCATCAAGTTTTATCTCACGAACACTCAATGCACAGTATATGCATATCAGGGTGGAGGGGCGAATACACCTGAATACTGAGAAGAGACACTAAGTGAGAACCTTAATGTCAGATAGGTAGACAATCTGTACAATACTTAAAGTACCATGCAGTCTTTTTTTTTACATGTAATTTTTTAAATCGTCACTGTTCATGAAAATAACTCCAAATATATTTTTTATTATTTATATCCCTGAGCGTCCTTTTGCCATTTAAAATGCCCAGTCTGATCGTGTGGGCTTATTGATGGAACTGTAAATATTTACATACACAGCCCTGATTGGTGGATAGCATCGTCTAGACCAGGAGTACTCAAATCTTACCATACGAGGTCCTGAGCTTGCTGGTTTTCTATTCTACCTGATAATTAATTGCACACAGCTGGTGTCCCTGGCTTAAATCAGTTCCTGATTAGAGCGGAACAATGGAAAAATGCAGTATCTTCGAGGTCCAGAGTTGAGTTTGAGCGGTGTAGACTTTACACAGTAATAGCGTCACTGCTATTAGCTTAAACGACTGACATTTGGACCAGCGATATCAGCCCCATGAACATGCGGAGTCTGATAGCACAGTGTGTGGTGGAGGATTTCGTACTGAGGAAAGTCGTATTGCTCATGAATGTGCTGGTTGTCATACCGCTGCTGCCATTTCAATGGCATTTGAGAACATTTTTTAAACATTTAAACCTGAACACACTAGCTAGCTCCATTCGAACAACTGACTGGAGAAATAAGCTCATCAACTGCGCCTGCAGCAGACGTGATATCCTCTGTCATGGCATTGAAACTAGGGGTCGACCGATTAATCCGAATGGGCGATTTAATTAGGGACAATTTCAAATTTTCATAACAATCGGAAATCGCTATTTTTGGGCGCATATTTTTATTATTATTATTATTTTTTCTATTTTTTACACCTTTTTATTTAATCTTTATTTAACTAGGCAAGTCAGTTAAGAACACATTCTTATTTTCAATGACGGGCTAGGAACGAGGCAGAACGACAGATTTTTACCTTGTCAGCTCGGGGGAATCCAATCTTGCAACCTTACAGTTAACTAGTCCAACGCTCTAACCACCTGCCTTACGAGGAGCCTGCCTGTTATGCGAATGCAGTAAGCCAAGGTAAGTTGCTAGCTAGCATTAAACTTATCTTATAAAAAAAACAATCAATCAATGACTGTCGTTGCTTCAATGTGTACTTAACCATAAACATCAATGCCTTTCTTAAAATCAATACACAGAAGTATATATTTTTAAACCTGCATATTTATCTAAAAGAAATCCAGGTTAGCAGGCAATATTAACCAGGTGAAATTGTGTTACTTCTCTTGCGTTCATTGCACGCAGAGTCAGGGTATATGCAACAGTTTGGGCTGCCTGGCTCTTTGCGAACTAATTATGACATAACATTGAAGGTTGTGCAATGTAACAGGAATATTTAGACTCATGGATGCCACCCGTTAGATAAAATACGTAACGGAAAAAACGTTTTGTTTTCGAGGTGATAGTTTCCAGATTTGACCTAAGGCTCGTATTTCTGTGTGTTTATTATAGTTAAGTCTATGACTTGATAGAGCAGTCTGACTGAGGGGTGGTAGGCAGCAGCAGGCTCGTAATAGTCAAAGGTATATGGTTTAGAGAGATGGTCGACGTGTTATAATTCCTGTAATGACTTGCTGCTGAACTTGAAAGGGGTTCCTTCGTTATTTTACCGTTCATGTCTTCCATAGAGAATGTCTTGATCTACTTCCAATAAGGTCTGTGTTTCGTGCTTAAACCACCTCGGCGTTTTGATACCCATGTAGATCTCACTAGGATAAGGTAATGTTTGTCAAAATATTTTCATAAATCCACCACAATTTTTTAAATCTTCGCTTATATTTAGCCAATATTGATCAGAGTTACCTTGTCCTATGGATATCTACACAGTTATAAAATTGGCAAGGTGGTGTAAGCCTACACGAAACACAGACCTTATTTTAAGTGAATCTAAAAAACATCCTATGGAATAAATGAATGAAAGGTACCACTTTTCAGATTTAGCTAGAAGGTGTCATGGGAATTATGACTCGCACCTTGGTAGTCAATTCTTACCATGTCCATTATTAAAATAGGATTTCCTGCATATAGAAATTAGTTTGTTTTCAACATTCATCACAGGTAACTTAAGCTCTATTTTTATTCAAACAGTTGAGAGTATTTGTCTACTAAGCAGACTCTTTCAGTATCATTGTCACTTCAGAGCTGCGTGTGTGTTTTATACAGATGGCACCAGGGAAAGCAAGGCGTCTTATTTGTGATAAAGACGTAAGCATGGGGTCAGCATGGGGTCAGCATGGGGTCAGCAACGGCTAAATCAAAACATACCACCAACCTTTTGGAATCACCTTAAGAACACCCATCCAAAAGCCCATAATATGTATTATATTAAGTTAAAATAAGTGTTCATTGCTCATTCGGTATTGTTGCAATTGTCATTATTATAAAAATGTATATACAGTGGGGAGAACAAGTATTTGATACACTGCCGATTTTGCAGGTTTTCCTACTTACAAAGCATGTAGAGGTCTGTCATTTCTATCATAGGTACACTTCAATTGTGAGAGATGGAATCTAAAACAAAAATCCAGAAAATCACAATGTCATGCAATAAAATGCAAATTAATTACTTAAAAATCAATACAATGTGATTTTCTGGATTTTTAAATTTTTTATTCTGTCTCTCACAGTTGAAGTGTACCTATGATAAAAATTAGACCTCTACATGCTTTGTAAGTAGGAAACACTGCCGATTTTTGCATGTCATCAAATACTTGTTCTCCCCACTGTGTGTGTGTGTGTGTGTATATACCATTTTAAAATCGTCCGATTAATCGGTATCTGCTTTTTTTTGTCCTCCAATTATCGATATCGGCGTTGAAAAATCATAGTCTGTCGACCTCTAATTGAAACGCCTGCTCAACAAAGCGATTCGGTGGCCTTCTGTCTTTACTGTGTCGCCACCATGCTCGATGCTAGGTACATGGACTTTACTGTGTCGCCACCATGCTCGATGCTAGGTACAAGGACTTTACTGTGTCGCCACCATGCTCGATGCTAGGTACAAGGACTTTACTGTGTCGCCACCATGCTCGATGCTAGGTACAAGGACTTTACTGTGTCGCCACCATGCTTGATGCTAGGTACAAGGACTTTACTGTGTCGCCACCATGCTCGATGCTAGGTACAAGGACTTTACTGTGTCGCCACCATGCTCGATGCTAGGTACAAGGACTTTACTGTGTCGCCACCATGCTCGATGCTAGGTACAAGGACTTTACTGTGTCGCCACCATGCTCGATGCTAGGTACATGGACTTTACTGTGTCGCCACCATGCTCGATGCTAGGTACAAGGACTTTACTGTGTCGCCACCATGCTCGATGCTAGGTACATGGACTTTACTGTGTCGCCATCATGCTCGATGCTAGGTACAAGGACTTTACTGTGTCGCCACCATGCTCGATGCTAGGTACATGGACTTTACTGTGTCGCCACCATGCTCGATGCTAGGTACAAGGACTTTACTGTGTCGCCACCATGCTCGATGCTAGGTACAAGGACTTTACTATGTCGCCACCATGCTCGATGCTAGGTACAAGGACTTTACTGTGTCGCCACCATGCTCGATGCTAGGTACATGGACTTTACTGTGTCGCCACCATGCTCGATGCTAGGTACAAGGACTTTACTGTGTCGCCACCATGCTCGATGCTAGGTACATGGACTTTACTGTGTCGCCACCATGCTCGATGCTAGGTACATGGACTTTACTGTGTCGCCACCATGCTCGATGCTAGGTACAAGGACTTTACTGTGTCGCCACCATGCTCGATGCTAGGTACATGGACTTTACTGTGTCGCCACCATGCTCGATGCTAGGTACATGGACTGCTACTTTGATGCAGACAAACAGGGTTTATGGAAATGTTACATACACAGCTGGACAATATGGAAACAGACACAGTGGCCGTGTGCAACGAGGAAGACAGGCCACAGACAGACAGTGCAGAAACTTCACTGCCTGACATGTATGATGAAATCCTGGTTGAGACTGAACAAATGAACAGCGAAACAGCACAGCAAGTAAGTGAAAGAAATAGGTTTTGATTATGTTTTACTGGTAATGGGGACATACGTACATATGCCAATTTTTTTTGTGTGTGTTTTTTTTGTGTTCTGTATGTGTGTGTAACCATTATTTAACTAGGCAAGTCGGTTAAGAACATACTTATTTACAATGCCGCCAAACCCGGACGATGCTGGGTCAATTGTGCGCCTCCCCTCCCATGGTGATACAACCTAGATTCGAACCAGGGACTGTAGTGACGCCTCTTGCACTGAGATGCAGTGCCTTAGACCGCTGGGTGCGTGTGTGTGTGTGTTAACTGTTTAATTGTACTAGAATGCTTAAAAGGCCGCTAAAATGTTTAATATTGGTTATCGGTATCAGTTTTTTTTAGCAAGGAACATTTCGGCTATCTGTATCAGCCAAAAATTTCACCGGTTTATCACTAGTCAAAAACTCCTCTCACCTGAACCGTCTGGAATTCCAGGCATTTTTTTCTCAAAACAGCTCTTACACGAAAAGGGCATTATCACCATTTTCATCATTTCCGAGTGTTATTTAGATATAGTAGTGTGGAAATGTCATCTAAAAAACCAGGATAATCACATTGACTGCACTGCCCCTTTCAACTACCAGGAAAATAAGTAAGTAATAAATAAAACAAGTAATAAATGAGTATTCTGGACCTCAAAGCTCGGCTTTGAGTAACCCTGCCCTAAATATTGGTGGTGCATTATCTGCACAACACAACTTTCACAAGTACTAGTAGAGCTATTCTGTACATAGTAATGGAAAGTTAGAACAAAGTTGGAACAATGAGAATCTATATTACTGATCCTCACAAGCATTTAATTTCTGATCATGGTGAAAATTCAAAATTCAGACCTTTTGGCTTCTTACATGCACTTGTATTGGTGTTTTGACCCAGGGCAGGCATGTAGGCTATTTGTTTCCTCTATACTATAACCTGTCTGTGCATGATTCCCTGTTCAGTCCCCCTAGATTGATCTATTCATTTACCTCACATGTAAGGTTGCACATTTTGGGGAATATTCAGAGGAGGAAATTGTCTGTGGGAATTAACAGAAACATATTAATATATGATAATAATGAAATATGTATATGATATAATGTTTGCATTGGATATATTTACCATATCATGGGATGATTTCACTGAACACAAAAGGGACTATTGAATGATCCATTCCATCTCCTAAAAATGTTTTCAACATACATCTGTAAAATTATACTCTAGGAACTAAAGCTTTGGTTCTCTTCCTCTCAGTCTTCCATGTCTTCTCCCTGGACCTCCTCAATGTCCACCTCTTGAACATCAGACTCTGAGGCCTCATCTTCACTGTCACTTTCCAGCCTTGTTGAGGATGGCTCGTTGCCAGGCTCAAAAAGCCTCACATTTGCCCAGAGGGCCACCAATTTTTCAACCCTTGTGTTGGTCAGCTGGTGTGTTCCCAAACAAGGACCAGTTGCACTTTAAGATGGCTGATGTTGGTGGGATTTGGAGGATGATGGAGGCAACAGGGGAAAGAGCCTCAGATCCACAAAGTCCCTTCCACCAAGTGGCTGATGAGATATGTTGCCACGACTGCCATATTGCATCTCCATCTCAAAGTCCTTACTTGGAAGTGTATTTCGCCAGACTGCCAAGAACCTTGCCCTCACCCAGGCCAAGGTGGTGAGACACGGTAGTGATGACACCATAGGCCTTGTTGATCTCTGCACCAGACAGGATGCTCTTGCCAGCATACTTGGGATCCAACATGTATGCTGAGGTGTGTATGGGCTTCAGGCAGAAGTCTTCACGCGTTTTGATTTATTTCAGAATTGCAGTTTCCTCTGCTTGGAGCAACAGTGAAGTGGGCAGGGCAGTACGAATTTCTTCTCTTACAACTGCAAGCAGAGTCTGAACATCAGACAGGATGGCATTGTCTCCCTCAATCTGTGCAATGGCTACTGCTATAGGTTTCAGGCTGCTTACCACTCTCTCCCAAAATATATCATCCAGGAGGATCCTCTTGATGGGGCTGTTCATATCGGCAGACTGTGATATGGCCAGAGACACCTTCCCCCCCAGGAGACTGTCAAACATTGACAACACCACCCCAGCAGGTGTTGCTGGGCAGCTTCAATGTGGTGCACTGATTCTTCTCACTTTGTTTGGTGAGGTAGATTGCTGCTTGGCCCTCTTGTACAGTCATGGCCAAAAGTTGAGAATGACACTAATATTAATTTCCACAACGTTTGCTGCTTCAGTGTCTTTAGATTTTTTGTCTGATGTTACTATGGAATACTGAAGTATAATTACAAACATTTCATAAGTGTCAAAAGGCTTTTATTGACAATTACATGAAGATGATGCATAGAGTCAATATTTGCAGTGTTGACCCTTCTTTTTCAGGACCTCTGTAATCCACCCTGGCATGCTGTCAATTAACTTCTGGGCCACATCCTGACTGATGGCAGCCCCTTCTTGCATAATCAATGCTTGGAGTTTGTCAGAATTTGTGTTTTTTTGTTTGTCCACCCGCCTCTTGAGGATTGACCACAAGTTCTCAGTGGGATTAAGGTCTGGGGAGTTTCCTGACCATGAACCCAAAATAGATGTTTTGTTCCCCGAGCCACTTAGTTATCACTTTTGCCTCATGGCAAGGTGCTCCATCATGCTGGAAAAGGCATTGTTTGTCGCCAAACCGTTCCTGGATGGTTGTTGGTACCATTCTTTATTCATGGCTGTGTTCTTAGGCAAAATGGTGAGTGAGCCCACTCCCCTTGGCTGAGAAGCAACCCCACACATGAATGTTCTCAGGATGCTTTACTGTTGGCATGACACAGGACTGATGGTAGCGCTCACCTTGTCTTCTCCGGACAAGCTTTTTTCCGAATGCCCCAAACAATCGGAAGGGGGATTCATCAGAGAAAATGACTTTACACCAGTCCTCAGGAGTCCAATACCTGTACCTTTTGAAGAATGTCAGTCTGTCCCTGATGTTTTTCCTGGAGAGAAGTGGCTTCTTTGCAAGCTCTGTACTGGTGGTGCCCCGATCCCGCAGCTGAATCAACTTTAGGAGACGGACCTGGCACTTGCTGGACTTTCTTGGGCGCCCTGAAGCAGTCTTCACAACAATTGAACCGCTCTCCTTGAAGTTCTTGATGATCTTATAAATGGTTGATTTTGGTGCAATCTTACTGGCAGCAATATCCTTCCCTGTGAAGCCCTTTTTGTACAAAGCAATGATGACGGCACGTGTTTCCTTGCAGGTAACCATGGTTGACAGAGGAAGAGCAATGATTCCAAGCACCACCCTCATTTTGAAGCTTCCAGTCTGTTATTCAAACTCAATCAGCATGACAGAGTGATCTCCAGCCTTGTCTTCGTCAACGCTCACACCTGTGTTAACGAGAGAATCACTTACATGTCAGTTGGTCCTTTTGTGCTTTCTCTATGATTTGCATGACCTTCACTTGAACTCTGCATCCAGCAAATCAATAGATAAAGCATGTCTGGTTGGAGGGGTAAGAACATTCAGAAATCTCTTCCAATACACATTACCTGTGAGCCAGTTGGTGAACCAGTTGCATACACAGCTCAAGCAAGACATTCCTCAGCATTTCTCTGACTACGTTCCTCCATTGAGTCAAACGTCTGATTCCAGGAGGACCATAAGCTGTTGCTATCGATAAGGTGTCTGATTCATCATTTTCACCTCAAATAGAAATAAAGGGACTTCTATTCGATTACAATACCCCACCCAGTATTGTAATCAAAACTTACCAGAAAGCATGTTGTCCTTGGCTCAGACAGTGTAGTAGTGTGGGATCAATAGCTTATCATTAGTGTGCGAGATCTTGAGAATCAGCTGTACATGTGATGGAAGAATGCACTGTGCATGCAGAGTTGCAATTCCATTTAAATTGGGTATAGTTTAACCCAAATATGCCACAAGACCTAGAATTGCCTTATGTGAATCACAGAAAAAAAGGTTCACTGTTATAAGCTAACTTTTTTTTGGATGAATTTAAGCAAAATCATAGGGCTTAACTTCCCATGGAAACCTTCCCGGAAAGTTTCCGACCCTTTGCAACCCTACACGCATGGCTATATGTCATGTAGGTCTGACCGATCGCTATTATATACACATAGAAGTCTGTCTCTCTGTCATCTCTAATGGAAGAAGCATTGGCTGCGTACTTGTCCATTTCCGTCAATGTCAAATTCGGGCCTTCGAGGGTTGGTGATGTATAGAGTGCGCTGTTAAAATTAAGTGCTTTGTAAGAGAAACAACTTGAAGGAGACGAAACCTTAACTATGCTGGAGTTTTGAAACGCATCATCCTGAGATGTTTTGAAACATTAAATGGTTTCTTGTAACACTACTAAATCAAGTTTTGTGCAACACCTTGCCAGGGACTGGGAGCACTAACAGAAACAATTTTAAATGCCTTTTTTGTGTTTTCGAGTTCCATTTAGTACAGAATTAGATCCCTTTTACTGAAGTGTCTTCATGATTAATGTTTTATGTATTTGATCATTTGTCATTTTAGCTGGTATTGTCAAGCACAGTGTTCAAACCACCAGCAGTAACTGGAGGTTGAACTTCAAGATTTGAGGATTCTGCACTTGCCTCTTTCGTTGACAATCATGAATGGGTGCTGTCCTCATTTAACTGCAATTTGCCTGACTGTTTTGGTATCCATTCATCATTATCCATTACACCTCATCGCACAACGAGCTTAATACTAATATATAAATATACTCTTTCTTCAAACATATGCATACAACATTGTGTGAAAGAATCATGAAGTCTACAAATGTTGAATTACCCATAATCCTTTAAAAACAGAGTTCCTGGCAAGATAGGACATGCAAGGTGATTTAGTTCAATCACTGTTTTCTCTCTCTTTGGTTATTCTCATGAAGATACTTACATTTTGAGCAATATATTAAGTTGGATTTTTTCATGCATTTATTTTTGTTAAAATTAAATGAACAAATTGAAATAACTTGCACACATTTAAAAAGATAGATTTTTGGGGTTATTTTTTACACTTTGAGACAGTTATGAAATGACAGGGGGGTACAGATTGGTGGGGGAAAGGATTTGAACGGTTGGAGCGGGGAATTTAATCCTGGTCTTCAGAAGGGAGGGATGAAGTGTCGAAGCCGGGTGCGTTACTGCTAGACCACGGCTCTGCACGACGTGCGTTCATTTTCATTAAATAGGTTTATTTTGTTTTCTTTGTCAATTTCAATTCACCCCAGAATAATTTATTAGTGTGGTTGAGTGGTTAACATTCCAAAGAAATGTACTATCTTATTACCCCTACTGTTTCCAATCTGTCTAAATAAAGCAGGAAAAAATAAAGGTGGAAATCCACGACAAAATATTCTCCATAGGCCCTTATCAGTCAATATTTATGCTATATACAATCTGCATTTCTGAACCGTTGATTGTATGAGAAACATTGTTTTTGTATTTTGCTTCTGTGTTTTACATGCATTGAATCCCCTGAAAATGTTTTCATAATGCTCTCTTAAAAACACCAATATTCAGGTTGAATAACCACTTTGCGTGTTTGAGTATACTTCATTTCTGTTTTAAAACACATTCTGTGTATTAATTAAAGCACTGCATTGGGTTTACATTCAAACACACTCCAAACACCAGATCTCAGCTTAGGTGCACTACTTTTCATGGTTTCATTACACAATCATGGTGTTTTGAGACTTAACATTTTTACAGAGGTTGGCCGACGAGGCAAAGGGAGAGCAGCAGCTGAAGATGCCTGTTTTGTGGGCTGAAGAATGAGCTTTAGGGGGAGAAAAGATGGTGAGACCCATCTTAACTCATACATGTCCTCCCTCCTGCGGTTTATGGCTCGAGGTTGATTTGTCCCTGCTCTTTGATAGGAATTTAATGGCCATGTCAAGGTGAAGAGAAAACTATTGTGAAAATGAGAAGGTGTGAGCGGCACAAGGTGCTAAATGTTTAATTTGGGCTAAAAAATTACGTATTTTTCGGCTAAATGGCTATATTGGTGACTCAATGAGTCTGAGGTCCAGTCCTTGTTCCTGGTCTTGCATGAGCTTTTAAAGGGTAGGTTGACCTTTTAGACATAATCATGATTTTTCAGACAGTGTTTAAGTCCTGGATTCAGATTTGTTTAAATAGCCATAGCTAATGTTTATTTTACATTTTTATTCAACAAGGTAAGATCCATTGAGGTTAAAAACCTCTTTTGCGAGGGTGACCTGGCAAGAAGGCCAGGTCACCCTCGTGGCAGCGTAGCCTAGTGGTTAGAGCGTTGGACTAGTAACCAAAAGGTTGTGAGTTCAAACCCCCGAGCTGACAAGGTACAAATCTGTCGTTCTGCCCCCTGAACAGGCAGTAAACCCACTGTTCCCAGGCCGTCATTGAAAATAAGAATGTGTTCTTAACTGACTTGCCTGGTTAAATAAAGGAAAAAAAAAACTACAATAAAAAAGGCAAAACGGGGAAATATAATACATACAAAACATCTCAGTTCTAAATGTAGGAACAGACAAGGACAGCAGCGGCTGTGAACGAAGACTGTATTGAGTGACTGATCTGGTCAGTAAGGAACAGAGATACAAAGGGAGTTGTCCCGTCAATGTTTTGTACACAGAAATGCCCCAGTGCTTTAGCCTCCTGGTGGAGAGAGAGGGCCATTGCACCATAGCATACAGATAAGTGATGAGTGAATGATCTAGCGTTGGTAATAAAACTTGAAGCACCATGATACACTGTGTCCAGAGTTTAAGGTACTTGCTGAGGCATATAGACAATATCACTATAATCCAGCACTGATTTAAAAAAAAAAAGTGCTTTGAACAAGATCCTTTCTGACAAACAAAGTTAGTCACCACCTAACCAAACAACAATAGGAGTGATAGAAGCATGGTTCGCAATTTTAAAATTGCATCGACAAACCGTGATTGGAAGTTACTAAGATCTGATTAGGCCAAAACATTTGGGACATGCAAACCATACTGCCTCTATCCTAACTGTTTAAAAAGTGAACCTACCCTTTTTAAATGTCTGTCCATTTTGTAGAACAAGCACAGCTTCCAAGTAAAACAACCTATATGACCAGAAAACCCTATGATTTGCTGTCTATAAATGTTCAAATAAGAAAATGGACAGCGAAAATGCTCTAGCCACAATTCCATGCTCTTAAGTGCGTTGGGATTCTGTAATTTGTTTGCAGAGGTCTGTATTTTAAAACTGTGTGACAATATGATGTGGTTCCACTTGACTGTTCAGCCAATGCTAAGTTAACACTTTTCACACCTGCGCTGAGGAAAAATCACTTTTACCAATCTCTGATTTCAAACCAGTAAAACGTAACACTTAAACGAAATGTTCAGAGGTTTGATGTTATTGGTTGGCTGTTTTTCAAAGCTGTTGAGCAATAATACACCGCTCAAAAAAATAAAGGGAACATTTAAACAACACAATGTAACTCCAAGTCAATCACACTTCTGTGAAATCAAACTGTCCAGCAACACTGATTGACAATAAATTTCACATGCTGTTGTGCAAATGGAATAGACAACAGGTGGAAATTATAGGCAATTAGCAAGACACCCCCAATAAATGAGTGGTTCTGCAGGGGGTGACCACAGACCACTTCTCAGTTACTATGCTTCCTGGCTGATGTTTTGGTCACTTGAATGCTGGCGGTGCTTTCACTCTAGTGGTAGCATGAGACGGAGTCCACAACCCACACAAGTGGCTCAGGTCGTGCAGCTCATCCAGGATGGCACATCAATGCAAGCTGTGGCAAGAAGGTTTGCTGTGTCTGTCAGCGTAGTTTCCAGAGCATGGAGGCGTTACCCGGAGACAGGCCAGTACATCAGGAGATGTGGAGGAGGCCGCAGGAGGGCAACAACCCAGCAGCAGGACCGCTACCTCCGCCTTTGTGCAAGGAGGAGCAGGAGGAGCACTGCCAGAGCCCTGCAAAATGACCCCCAGGAGGCCACAAATGTGCATGTGTCTGCTAAAATGGTCAGAAACAGACTCCATGAGGGTGGTATGAGGGCCCGACGTCCACAGGTGGGGGTTGTGCTTACAGCCCAACACCGTGCAGGACGTTTGTCATTTGCCAGAGAACACCAAGATTGGCAAATTCGCCACTGGCGTCCTGTGCTCTTCACAGATGAAAGCAGGTTCACACTGAGCACGTGACAGTAGTGACAGAGTCTGGAGAAGCCGTGGAGAACGTTCTGCTGCCTGCAACATCCTCCAGCATGACCGGTTTGGTGGTGGGTCAGTCATGCTGTGGGGTGGCATTTCTTTGGGGGGCCATACAGCCCTCCATGTGCTCGCCAGATTGTAGCCTGACTGCCATTCGGTACCAAGATGAGATCCTCAGACCCCTTGTGAGACCATATGCTGGTGCGGTTGGCCTAGGGTTCCTCCTAATGCAAGACAATGCTAGACCTCATGTGGCTGGCGTGTGTCAGCAGTTCCTGCAAGAGGAAGGCATTGATGCTATGGACTGGCCCGCCCGTTCCCCAGACCTGAATCCAATTGAGCACATCTGGGACATCATGTCTCACTCCATCCACCAACGCCACGTTGCACCACAGACTGCCCAGGAGCTGGCGGATGCTTTAGTCCAGGTCTGAGAGGAGATCCCTCAGGAGACCATCCGCCACTTCATCAGGAGCATGCCCAGGCGTTGTAGGGAGGTCATACAGGAACGTGGAGGCCACACACACTACTGAGCCTCATTTTGACATTAATTAAGGACATTACATCAAAGTTGGATCAGCCTGTAGTGTGGTTTTCCACTTTAATTTTGAGTGTGACTCCAAATCCAGACCTCCATGGGTTGATAAATTTGATTTCCATTGATAATTTTTGTGTGATTTTGTTGTCAGCACATTCAACTATGTAAAGAAAAAAGTATTTAATAAGAATATTTCATTCATTTAGATCTAGGATGTGTTATTTTAGTGTTCCCTTTATTTTTTTGAGCAGTGGTATATAAGGTTTCTTGTATTCTGGGCAGTGCTTGAAGTGAAAGTAATATAAATTATATAGAATTAACATGCTAACATGTTAAACAATCTCCGTTTTGAATAGTCATTTATGTCATTTATGGTCATGGAAAACTGAATGCCGTCTTTTATCAAACTGAAGGTTATTGTCATGTAGTGGTTTTGGAGCAACGGAAGCATCTGTGCACATTAACCTAACCATCCTAATGGAAGATGAACGTAGTCAAGCTCTGGCTTAAGTGCTAAGTCCCACTAATGACACTATGGCCTCGGAAAGATCATACAATTTTAAATGTTTGCTTTTCTCGTCGGGAATTAAGCACATCAATGCCAGTTTTTCCAGTACATGTTAAGAAACTGGAGTAAACTGTACATTTATGCAAATGCACAACAGTTTGAAGTCCTCAATTGATACGAAGGGGTGAGATATTTATGACAGGGATTTATTAAGTTATATTGAACAAGTGCACTTAATCAAATTGTGTTATTACAGAATCATACATCACTTGTATGATAGAGAAATGGACATAGTGAGTGAAAGAGGAGTGATGGGGAGCCAGAGGGGTTCTGTCTAAAGGAAAAGTTGTGTCGTAACCGTAGACTTGTGGATGGATTGGAGTCAGTTGCTGAGCCTCAGATTAGCCGACGATAGACTAATGGGAAATGTGTGGGAAGAACAGTTGGCTGGTATCCCCTCACACACTAGTACACTTGAGCTGATTAACTTTGGTTCTGGCCCTCTACAGGATGTCTGGTAAGAACAAGGCAGATGAGTCAGCGGTTTTATTGGTTTTTTTCCTTTTTCACCACCACACATTAGGCACACACAGTTGGCTGGTACGGACGAGCCCCCACTTGTCACGAACCGGCTCAAAGCCCGTAACAAAAGGGAGACGACGTGGAGATGAGGAGTAACAAAACATATATTTATTAAATACAGTAACTAAGTATAATATACAACGGTGTGTGTAATCAGTAGTATAAGTGAGTGTTTTGCCTGAATGTGATAATGCAGGGTGTTGAAAGGTGCCAAAGCAAACAACCAAAAACCACCAAGATAAACAACAAAATCTATAAAGGTGTCTGCATGGAGAGAGTCTCCTCCATGAATGGGGAAGTGGTGTATTTATCCTGGGACACACCTGGCCCAGGTGTGTCTGCATGGAGAGAGTCTCCTCCATGAATGGGGAAGTGGTGTATTTATCCTGGGACACACCTGGCCCAGGTGTGTCTGCATGGAGAGAGTCTCCTCCACGAATGGGGAAGTGGGGACACACCTGGCCCAGGTATTTATCCTGAATGGGGACACACCTGGCCCAGGTGTGTCTGCATGGAGAGAGTCTCCTCCATGAATGGGGAAGACACACCTGGCCCAGGTGTGTCTGCATGGAGAGAGTCTCCTCCATGAATGGGGAAGTTTATCCTGGGACACACCGGGCCCAGGTGTGTCTGCATGGAGAGAGTCTCCTCCATGAATGGGGAAGTGGTGTATTTATCCTGGGACACACCGGGCCCAGGTGTTTCCCATGTAGGTGATGACCCTCCCAACTCCGCCCACCGGCATCCTAATAAGGAAACAAGAACAAAGAGAGAATATGGCAGACAGAGTGGGAGGGTCGTCACAACACCGCCCAACTCCGCCCACCGGCATCCTAATAAGGAAACAAGAACAAAGAGAGAATAGGGCAGACAGAGTGGGAGGGAATCAGACAGAGTGGGAGGGTCACAACACCGCCCAACTCCGCCCACCGGCATCCTAATAAGGAAACAAGAACAAAGAGAGAATAGGGCAGACAGAGTGGGAGGGTCGTCACAACACCGCCCAACTCCGCCCACCGGCATCCTAATAAGGAAACAAGAACAAAGAGAGAATAGGCAGACAGAGTGGGAGGGTCGTCACAACACCGCCCAACTCCGCCCACCGGCATCCTAATAAGGAAACAAGAACAAAGAGAGAATAGGGCAGACAGAGTGGGAGGGTCGTCACAACACCGCCCAACTCCGCCCACCGGCATCCTAATAAGGAAACAAGAACAAAGAGAGAATAGGGCAGACAGAGTGGGAGGGTCGTCACAACACCGCCCAACTCCGCCCACCGGCATCCTAATAAGGAAACAAGAACAAAGAGAGAATACGGCAGACAGAGTGGGAGGGTCGTCACAACACCGCCCAACTCCGCCCACCGGCATCCTAATAAGGAAACAAGAACAAAGAGAGAATACGGCAGACAGAGTGGGAGGGTCGTCACAACAGACACACTCGGAATGAATAGGAATCTTACTTGTTGTGAACTGTTGTAGTTAGATGCACAGGGCAGAGCAGCAAAGGGATAAGATGGAGTCCTTGTTTGTGTTTGGCTGAACTAGAGGTGCAGCTGTTAGCCAGTGTCACTCTAGAGCAGGGTTTCCCAACAGCACACCTGAATCAACTTGTCAACTTATCATCAAGCACTCATTGAGTTGAATCAGGTGAGTTAAAACAAAAATGTGTGATATTGGGGGTGCTCGAGGACTGGAGTTGGGAAACACTGCTCTAGAAAACCATGGGGGCCAGGAGGGTGCCGGCTCCAACGCACGTAAGGAGCTTAGGGACTGACCCCATGAGGGAGGTGCACAGAGATGTGGAGTTAGTCCTGGGCCGCCCCATGGAATGCCACGGGTGGCAGAGGATCCTGTAACTCAGCTGGTGCAGGACTGCTGGGGCACATCTGTGGGCACTGATTAAGATGCCGGAGGCTGGCCAAAGCTGAAGGAGGTGGCTTACGTAATGTGGCAGAGGAAGGCAATGGCTCCCATGGTGGAGCAGGGAGGCCTATGAGAGATCTGGAGGCAGGAGCAGGCTGGGCCCCAGAGTCAGTCAGGTGGTCTCCCAGGTGTGAGGGTCGGGGGTCGTCCAGTGCAGAAGGTGGGTGCCCCCCCCCAGATCTGGTGACAGCAGGGCCCCCAGGCCAGGAAACGGTGGGTCCCCCAAGTCAGGGGGTTGAGGGCTTAGCAGGGAAGGAAACCCAGGGCCTGACAGGGCAGGGGACTGAGAAACAAGCTGACTAGGGAACTTGATGCCTGGCATTAGGACAGGCGATGGGGTGTCGGCTGGGTGCTATGAACTGGCTAGTGGCAGAGACTGCAGAACTAGAGGGGCAGAGCTGGGCTTGTAGCAATGAGGGAGCTGACAGCTTGCCGACTGAGGCAAGGGTTTCGGACTAACTGAGGGCAGAGGCTGTGGACCTAGTATGGCAGCGAACCTAAAGTCTGGCGGAGTAGTGGACTGAGGGCCGATTTTAGGGCTGGAGATAGCAAAACTAGAACGGCTGAAGGCTGGGAGACTCGTGCTGATAACTTTGGGCCTGACAGGGACACTGACTCTGGGCCTGACGGGGACACTGACTCTGGGCCTGACGGGGACACTGACTCTGGGCCTGACGGGGACACTGACTCTGGGCCTGACGGGGACACTGACTCTGGGCCTGACGGGGACACTGACTCTGGGCCTGACGGGGACACTGACTCTGGGCCTGACGGGGACACTGACTCTGGGCCTGACGGGGACACTGACTCTGGGCCTGACGGGGACACTGACTCTGGGCCTGACGGGGACACTGACTCTGGGTCTGACGGGGACACTGACTCTGGGCCTGACAGGGACACTGACTCTGGGCCTGACAGGCAGTGGTGGGAAAAGTACCCAACAATCATACCTGAGTAAAAGTATAGATACCTTTTTTAATATGAATAGAAAATGACTCAAGTAAAAGTCATCCAGTAAAATTCACCTTGAGTAAAAGTATTTGGTTTAAAATATACTTTATCAAAAGTAAAAGTATAAATAATTTCAAATTCCTTAAACCAGATGGCATTTTCTTGTTTTTTATTTATTTACGGAAAGCCACGGGCACACTCCCAACATTCAGACTTAATTTACAAACAAAGCAAAGTGTCTAGTGAGTCCGCCAGATCAGAGGCAGTAGGGATGATGGGTTGGTAAGTGTGTGAATTTGACTATTTTTTCTGTCCTGCTAAGTATTCAAAATTTAACGAGTACTTTTGGGTGTCAAGGAAAATGTATGGAGCAAAAATTACAATATTTTCTTAAGGAATGTAGTGAAATAAAAGTAGTAAAACTATCCATTTTAAATGTTAATATTCGGTTGTGTTGTCAAACACATTCTATATTACTTTTGTAATACAGTAACAGTATTTATTCAACACATCCATGGCCATGTTGAGGTTACTGTAGCTATAAATGTCTTATGTAGAAAGCGTGCATGTTCAACATAGCATGCATTGGTCGCAGGTTTGTGGAAATCTTCACAATTGCTATAATAATCTATGCAGAATCTCGAACAGCATTGATCACCTGCAGTATTTAATGTAATCTCAACTGCAAATCCAGGTCATTTGGTTGTGATATTAGATGAAGCATGGTGATAACACATTAAGTTATTGTATAAATACAAAATATCTGACAATTTATTCCCATTTGAACTTTGTAGTGGTTGAAAGTGCAGTGATAACACATTTAGATGACAACTAAGCCAAAAATCAGACGTTGTTTTTCCGTTGGATTTTGGTTGTGCTTTTAGATGGTTGAAAGCACAGTGATAACACATTGGCAATTCAACAAACTTCTGTCTGGCCCTTTTAGAGGTTGAAATCTCATTGATCAACGCCTCGACCAGATATTACCCACAATTCCACGTTTAAACGACGTGGTGGGATGTAATTCACCTGAGAGAAGAACAATGCATAATAGACTGACCAGCCACCTTCTGCAGACAGGGTTGAATATTTCTTTGGCATGGGTGGGGATTTTAATGAGCAGCTAGTGTGACAGGGACAGGGCAAATCTGACCTTGGCTCTGAAATGAATGCAATAAATAGAAGGCTTTGAGGCTGAAATGGCTTTCTCGAGGCTGTATTAGGAGAAGCCTGTCCGTGTAGGACTGTGCTGTGTGGAATATGGTAAATTATGGACTTGGGGGCTTAGTCTAACCAAATTATGGACTTGGACTTGGGGGGCTTAGTCTAACCATATTATGGACTTGGGGGCTTAGTCTAACCATATTATGGACTTGGGGGGCTTAGTCTAACCATATTATGGACTTGGGGGCTTAGTCTAACCAAATTATGGACTTGGGGGGCTTAGTCTAACCATATTATGGACTTGGGGGCTTAGTCTAACCATATTATGGACTTGGGGGGGCTTAGTCTAACCATATTATGGATTTGGGGGCTTAGTCTAACCATATTATGGACTTGGGGGGTCTTAGTCTAACCATATTATGGACTTGGGGGGGCTTAGTCTAACCAAATTATGGACTTGGGGGGGCTTAGTCTAACCAATTGCTTGACTTTATTAGACTCTTTATTAGACTCTTTTCAATGTGTCACAAGTATGAATGAATGTGAGCATGCAATACGACTTTCCGCAGTATGAAATCCTCCACGACCCACTGTACATGCTCATGGGGCTGACATCACTGGTCCAAATGTCAGTCGTTAAGCTAAATAGCAGTGACGCTATGACTGTGTAACTCCATCTGAAAAATAGCTCACTTGCTAGTGTGTCCCGGTGCTCGACCAATCGGTGAAGGCCAACATCATCCACGACAGAGAACGGTTGATTGTCAAGGGCAATGAATTCCATTATATTCACGGATTTCGCCTTTAAGTTGTCTCGCTGAAAATGTCATGCTCTTTCAAATGACTGCTCGACTTGAATTTGTTTAGTTGTAGGATGTGTGTGCTTAGTATTTTTCTGCTTTTGTTCTGTGTAGCGCTGTATTTCTTGTGGCGTCATTACTTCATCGGGCCAATGCCGACGTTGGCATTTTTAGCTAATATCCCATTCCGATATGTTTACTGATATATCGTGCATTCCTAGTTCTTACAATTAGTCATTTAACCTAATTTCCACCTTTTTTATGGTACTAAACGGAGACAGTTCTACAGTATAAGGGTATTTTTATTTTGCATTGTCCATGCAATTTTCTCCCTTAGCCGTTAGCTGTTTCAAGACAGTGACTCCAATTCCATTTTCTTTGCTCTTCACTGAGCATGCTTATATTGTAATTCCTCTTAGTCTTCTGAAAGAGACCTCATTCACGTTCTCCGAGAAGATTCAGAGGGTGTGAAATAAGCCCCAAAGCTCTTTATTACTCTGTCAATACAAGCTGCCCTTTTCTGTTAACAAGTATAGTGAGTTGATTTCTAGAACTGGAATAAAAAGGGGGTGTCTAACTATACAATTTAACAGTGACAGCGTGAGTGGGAATTCACATTAAAACTTTGGGTCATAATCTCCTGAACTGTCACTTGATGTACCTCAGCGTGAGGTAAAGGACACTCAAAGAAACTTTATGAATGTGTAAGTATGCTGATTCGCATCAGGTTGACCTTTGACTGCTTCAAATTAGGAGTATAGTCCCATGTAATCCTCATGAGTCCTGAAACATTTGTACAGCGAGTATCAAAAGGTGTTCGCTCAATGGACAGAGAATATCCCAACACCAAGGGCTGTGATTGGGTTCCTAGGAGTAGGTGGAAGGAGGAAGCTGCAGAAACTGAGGATGTTTGGTCGTACCTCTTAAATCTGACAGATGTAATGCGTTCTGGTGTGGTTATAATGCATTGTAAGACATAAGCTCTTTGTAAGATCTATTATGTTGACCAGTTCCAAAGTGTTTGTCTTTGTTCTCCGACATCAAATAATAAAATCAAAGCCTTGTATGGCTTTTGAGAGATGTAGTGGAAACGTAAACATTGTGTGACGTATAGAAGAAAAGACATAACAAAAACATGCATTACCAGGTGCAGGTAAGGTCAGACATAGGGCACCACTTTGCTAAAGGGCTGTTTCAAGTGTCTCACTACAATGGTTTAATCGGTGAGAGAACTCAATGTTCAACATTAGAACTACTTTGTCTGCTCAGTATGATCAAAGCAGAGGATGCTTTATCAGCCGGCTAGGGACCCTAAAGCTTTGGATATTGGTCTTCGTCATGCATCCTGTCAATTCACTTGAGAGAAAAAGCAGATGGTTGTCTGAAAGAACGCAGCACGTGGTTCTGGAGCCGAACGTTGGAGCCGAATGTTATTCATAACCCTCATGAGACATTCATGGCACATCATCGGACTTTTATAATAATAAAGTATTACATTTGTTAAGCACTTTTCATTATACAAGAATAATCTCAAATTGCATAAAACAAGTTAAAATAGTTACCCAAAACCAACATAAATAACCATATCATAAAAGCAAACAACGTCTAGACAGCTGATAAAGATAAGTCTTAAGGCTTGCTTTAAAAGCTCAAACAGTCTGAACAGCTCTGAGATTGACAGGAAGGGAGTTCCAAAGGCGTGGTGCGTGGGAGGAAAAGGCACGGTTCCCCATTGTTCGGAGCCAGGTCCTGGGTGCATGAAGCAGTTTGGTGAGGCTTGACCATAGGGTGTGTGGAGGTTCATAGGGGGAGAGTAGATCAGACAGGTAGGCAAATCCAATCTCATTTAGGCTTTTGTAGACCAGGAGGATAATTTTAAGTAATTTATTTGAGGGATAGGTAGCCAATGGATGTTGTCAAGGATGGGGATGATGGGAGCAGAGTTTTTTTTGTTGGTGTTAGAATCCTTGCAGCACTGCTTTGAATAATCTGTAATTTATTAATTGAGTTTACTGGCCCCCAAGTACTCCATTCATAATAATTGAAAAGGCGTCAGAAGTGGTCTAAGGCTGGAGATGTTTTTCATGTGAAAGAATGACGTTTTACAGACCAGACTAATGCGTGAAGGAAGTTGTTTTGCTGCCAGGATTTAACCTCTTCCAGACAGTTGGATAAGGTTGACAGAGCAGCTGTTGTTAGGCTTGGTTTCAAACCATTTTAAGATATTAACACCAAACCAACTTCCAAATATGCAGATTGCCCCAACGTAAATTGCTTGAGGAAATATAACTATTTAATTTAGCTAGCTCAGTGAATTTCAATGGGGAAAACACTCCATAGTCTTGTATTTTTTTTCTCCTGATCTCCCTGGATGGGACACCAGATTCTGCTGGAAGTGGTGTTGGAGGACCAGTAGTAGGCACCCTTTCCTCTGTTCTAAAAAAAATCACAATGCCCCAAGGCAGTGATTGGGGACATTGCCCTGTGTAGGGTGCAGTCTTTCAAATGGGACGTTAAATGGGTGTCCTGACTCTCTGGTCACTAAAGATCCCATGGCACTTATCATAAGAGTAGGGGTGTTAACCCCGGTGTCCTGGCTAAATTCCCAATCTGGCCCTCAAACCATCATGGCCACCTAATCATCCCCAGTTTACAATTGGCTCATTCATCCCCCCCTCCTCTCCCCTGTAACTATTCCCCAGGTCGTTGCTGTAAATGAGAATGTGTTCTCAGTCAACTTACCTGGTAAAATAAAGTAAAAACATTCAAGCTAGAGACACCAAACCAACACATATTCAAGCTATCCTAACTTCCAGTTATAATATAAAAGCAATGTGATTTTCTGGATTTTTTCTCCTCATTTTGTCTGTCATAGTTGAAGTGTACCTATGATGAAAATTACAGGCCTCTCATCTCTTTAAGTGGGAGAACTTGTTGGTGGCTGACTAAATACTTTTTTGCCCCACTGTAGATGTTTTCTACTTTATTATTGACTGTAGGTTTGTTTATTCCATGTGTAACTCTGTTGTTGTTGTTTGTGTCAAACTGCTTTGCTTTATTCTTTGCCAAGTCGCAGTTGTAAATGAGAACTTGTTCTCAACTGGCCTACCTGGTTAAATAAATAATAATCCTATCCACCCTGAAACCACAACTGGATCATCCAAAAGGCAAGGATACACCTTCTCCAAAAGTGTCACTCCTACTGGACCAGATTCTTCTTTATCATGTCCATTGATGCCAGGCTTGGGTCCGAGCTCTTTATCACATCTTCCACCACACTTAACTTGCCCTCATTCATTTCCATTACTCAGTCTGGTGCACAGCTCTGTTTGCACTTGACACCTTTCTTTTTCAACACCCCATCTCCATTTCTATCGCCAACTTCCTCAAATACAAACCCAACCTCTGCAATCCACCTTTCTGTTTCCCTGTCCCAATATTACACTTCTTTGCTTGCGGCCCGGTGGCATCCCGTCATAACGCCATCTCATCATCCTCACCTCGGAAACGTGTCTTCTCTGGGGCTCCCACATTTTGAGAGCATGAGCAGGGGCCACACACAGAAAAATCCCCTCAGCCGGTTCTCTCATTCATCTCTCTCTGACATTTACTGTGGGACAGGTGTCCAAACAAATGAATTGGCCACAGGTGGACCTCAATCAAGTTGTAGCAATATCGTGAGGATGATCAAAGATGTACCTGAGCTCAATTTGGAGTGTCTAGCAAAGGGCTTTAATACTTATGTTAATTAGATATTTCTGTGTTTCATTTTCAATAAAAACATTTAAAAACATGGTTTTGCTTGGTCATTATGGGGTATTGTGTGTAGATGGGTGGGGATTTTTTTCTTGAATCCATTTTAAATTCAGGTATTTTAAATTCAGGCTGTAACAACAAAATGTGGAATAAATCAAGGGTTATGATAAATGTGTTTCGTTGGATGTTGCAAGAACATTCATGTGTCCAGTTTTCTGAGATTAGGAGAATATTCCATCAACGTCCCTCCAAACATTCACATTACATGGTTTCCATGTTCTCAGAATATAAGATATTAATGTTATAGACACCTTTCATGAGAACATTGCAGGAAAATGTGTCAGTATCAGTTGCAAGCAGAACTTATCTACAATGTGGTTACAATGTGGTTACAATGTCCTCAGAATATACAACATGAATGTTCTAGATGCGTTTTATGGGTTCGTAGCATGTGTCCAGTTTTCTGTGGGTTAGGAGAATATTCCATCAACGCCCCACCAAACATACACAGAACATGGTTGCCCTGTTCTCAGAATAAAGGATATTCATGTCCCCAAAAATGGCATTACACATCATATCTTGTTACTGTGCCAATCAAGGCCCTAATAGGTGAACCACGGATCCATTCATAGGTCTTTGTCTGTTGGTGGCTGGCTCACAATTGGTGGCTGACTAAACACTTTTTTGCCCCACTGTATATATATTTTTTACATCAATTTAGGGCTGCCCCGATTTCGTCGACTGGTCAATTGTTTGGTCGATAGGCTGTTGGTCGACCGAGATTTTTTTTGAGCCAAGCAGTTGCACACAAAAAAAGACACCACTGATTTGCGCCTGTTGTTGAAGCCGTGGGGATGGCACAGTCCATCACTCAAATGGCATATGCTACTGAAATTGTATATGGTTATATTACATAAGAACAATGGTGCAACACTAATAAAAATATTTTACAACAAATTCACCTTCTGCCGCATTGGGTAGCGGTCGCTGTCCGTGGTTCTGAAACATCAGTGCGTTGTTGAATTGGCTCCTTTTCCTAGACATGTTGCTATGTGCATAATAGCAAAGTTACCCAGCATATTGGTGTTGAGAACAATGCAGCTGTGGATTTAGGAGATGAGCAAAACAGCCCTTGACTTAATTGTCTAAGAACAGTGAGGAGTGAGGAATCACACATTTAATTATGCCTATAATCAACAGACTAACTCTAGCTGTCATGTTTTGTCTTAGATTGTCTTGTCATTATGCTTTCCCTTCTGTTCGTTTCCCCCTGCTGGTCTTATTAGGTTCGTTCCCTTTTTCTATCCCTCTCTCTCCCCCTCCCTCTCTCTCCTCTCTCTATCGTTCCGTTCCTGCTCCCAGCTGTTCCTATTCCCCTAATCATCATTTAGTCTTCCCACACCTGTTCCTTATCTTTTTCCCTGATTAGAGTCCCTATTTCTCTCCTTGTTTTCCGTTCCTGCCCTGTCGGATCCTTGTCTATAATTCACCGTGCTGTGTCTATGTATTGCCCTGTCGTGTCGTGTTTCCCTCAGATGCTGCGTGGTGAGCAGGTGTCTGAGTCTGCTAGGTTCAAGTGCCTTCCCGAGGCAACCTGCAGTTCTTGATCAAGTCTCCAGTCTGTTCTCGTCTTTACGAGTAGTATTATGCCTTTTGTTTTGTAAAGTATCTTTACTGGATTAAAAACTCTGTTTTCGCCAAGTCGCTTTTGGGTCCTCATTCACCTGCATAACAGAAGGATCCGACCAAGAATGGACCCAGCGACTATGGATTCTCTCTACTCTACTCTCGAGTCCCAAGGAGCCATGCTCGGCAGACACGAGCAGGAATTGTCTGCTGCTCGCCATGCCGTGGAGAACCTGGCCGCTCAGGTCTCCGACCTCTCAGGACAGTATCAGAGTCTTCGTCTCGTGCCACCAGCTACTTCCGGGTCTTCCGAGCCTCCGGAACCTAGGGTTAATAACCCACCATGTTATTCTGGGCAGCCCACTGAGTGCCGCTCCTTTCTCACCCAGTGTGATATAGTGTTCTCTCTCCAACCCAACACATACTCAAGAGAGAGAGCTCGGATTGCCTACGTCATATCACTCCTTACTGGTCGGGCTCGGCAGTGGGGCACAGCTATCTGGGAGGCAAGCGCTGAGTGTACTAACAATTATCTGAACTTTAAAGAGGAGATGATAAGGGTTTTTGATCGCTCAGTTTTTGGGAAAGAAGCTTCCTGGTCCCTGTCTTCCCTATGTCAAGGTAATCGATCCATAACGGATTACTCTATAGAGTTTCGCACTCTTGCTGCCTCCAGTAACTGGAACGAGCAGGCGTTGCTCGCTCGTTTTCTGGAGGGACTCCACGCTAAGGTTAAGGATGAGATTCTCTCTCGGGAGGTTCCATCCAGCGTGGATTCTTTGATTGAACTCGCTATTCGCATTGAACGACGGGTAGATCTTCGTCACCGAGCTCATAGAAGAGAGCTCGCGTTAACTGTGTCTCCCCTCTCTCCGACACTACCGTCTTTCCCCACTGACTCAGGTGTTGAGCCCATGCAGCTGGGGGTATTCGCATCTCGACTAAGGAGAGGGAACGGAGAATCACCAACCGCCTCTGTCTCTATTGCGGTTCCGCTGGTCATTTTGTCATTTCATGTCCAGTTAAAGGCCAGAGCTCATCAGTAAGCGGAGGGCGACTGATAAGCGCTACTAGACGGTCCTCTCCGTCAAGTACATGTACTACCTTACCGGTCCATCTACGCTGGACCGGATCGGCAGCTTCCTGCAGTGCATTAATAGACTCTGGGGCAGAGGGCTGTTTTATGGACGAAGCCTGGGCGCGGGAACATGACATTCCTCTCAGACAGTTAGGGGAGCCCACGGTCATGTTTGCCTTGGATGGTAGTCCTCTCCCCAGTATATTATATGAAACACTACCTTTAACCCTCACTGTATCTGGTAACCATAGTGAGACCATTTATTTTTTTATTTTTTGTTCACCTTTTACACCTGTTGTTTTGGGTCATCCCTGGCTAGTGTGTCATAATCCTTCTTTTGATTGGTCTAGTAATTCTATCCTTTCCTGGAACGTTTCTTGTCATGTGAAGTGTTTAATGTCTGCTATTTCTCCTGTTTGTTCTGTCCCCTCTTCTCAGGAGGAACCTGGTGATTTGACAGGAGTGCCGGAGGAGTATCATGGTCTGCACACGGTCTTCAGTCGGTCCAGAACCAACTCCCTTCCTCCTCACCGGTCGTATGATTGTTGTCCTGTTCTCTTCAAGAAGCGTTTTGCATCCGCTCCTATCCTTGTTGCACCTGACGTCACTAAACCGTTTATTGTTGAGGTTGACGCGTCGGGGTGGGCGTGGGAGCCATTCTGTCCCAGCGCTCCGATACTGACGATGGGGTCCACCCTTGTGCGTATTTTTCCCATCGCCTGTCACCGTCGGAACGTAACTATGATGTGGCTAACCGCGAACTGCTCGCCATCCGTTTAGCCCTAGGCAAATGGCGACAGTGGTTGGAGGGGGCGACCGTTCCTTTTGTCGTTTGGACTGACCAAAAGAACCTTGAGTACATCCGTTCTGCCAAACGACTGAATGCGCGTCATGCTCGTTGGGCGTTGTTTTTCGCTCGTTTCGAATTCGTTATTTCTTATTGCCCGGGTACTAAGAACACCAAGCCTCATGCTTTATCCCGTCTCTTTAGTTCTTCTGTGGCTTCGACCGATCCCGAGGGGATCCTTCCTGTTGGGCGTGTTGTCGGGTTGACTGTCTGGGGAATTGAGAGACAGGTTAAGCAAGCACTCACGCACACTGCGTCGCCGCGCGCTTGCCCTAGTAACCTTCTTTTCGTTCCTGTTTCTGCTCGTCTGGCTGTTCTTCAGTGGGCTCACTCTGCCAAGTTGGCTGGCCATCCCGGCGTTCGGGGTGCGCTTGCTTCTATTCGCCAGCGGTTTTGGTGGCCTACTCAGGAGCGTGACACGCGCCGTTTCGTGGCTGCGTGTTCAGACTGCGCGCAGAAGTCTGGTAATTTTTTTCTGCTCCTGGTCTTGCTGGGTCTCAGTCTGTTCCCTGCCATCGCATCTCTCCTGTTCTTGTTCCTACCCTTGCTGTGTCTCAGTCTGTCCCTAGTTGTTACTCTCCTGGTCTGTTTGGTCCTGTTTGCTCTAAAGCTTTCAGTTCTCTACCCGTGTCTCATTTTTTTTTTTAGAGTAGTACCCTAGTTTCCCTTTTTTTTTCGTTTTTCCGTTACGGTCCTGAGGAGAGGAGTTGGGTTCTTTCTCGGGACGTGCTGGACCGTTTGTGATCTATGATTTCCTCCGTTGCCGCCAGTGTTCCTCCTCGAGAGCGCCAGGAGGCGCTCGGTGAGTGGGGGGGTACTGTCATGTTTTGTCTTAGATTGTCTTGTCATTATGCTTTCCCTTCTGTTCGTTTCCCCCTGCTGGTCTTATTAGGTTCGTTCCCTTTTTCTATCCCTCTCTCTCCCCCTCCCTCTCTCTCCTCTCTCTATCATTCCGTTCCTGCTCCCAGCTGTTCCTATTCCCCTAATCATCCTTTAGTCTTCCCACACCTGTTCCTTATCTTTTTCCCTGATTAGAGTCCCTATTTCTCTCCTTGTTTTCCGTTCCTGCCCTGTCGGATCCTTGTCTATAATTCACCGTGCTGTGTCTATGTATTGCCCTGTCGTGTCGTGTTTCCCTCAGATGCTGCGTGGTGAGCAGGTGTCTGAGTCTGCTAGGTTCAAGTGCCTTCCCGAGGCAACCTGCAGTTCTTGATCAAGTCTCCAGTCTGTTCTCGTCTTTACGAGTAGTATTATGCCTTTTGTTTTGTAAAGTATCTTTACTGGATTAAAAACTCTGTTTTCGCCAAGTCGCTTTTGGGTCCTCATTCACCTGCATAACACTAGCTACAGAAATAAAGCATATCCTGCATGTGTTGCCTGTTTGAGTGTTTGTTTAATAGCCTACTGATTCCGTGAGCACCAAGCCTCATGCAACCACATGTCGGATGAACAAGTTCGGCTGTTTTTAATATTTGCTGTAAGAAAGGCTTAACATTTTTGTAAATTTGTTTTTAGGACCTGGTATGAATGATCATTTATTTAGTGTTTACACGGTTCCAAATTGTTAAATTTATAACCCTTCCTTGATCTCGTTGTTGTTATTATTATGATCATCATTATAATAAGTAATGTCATTATCATTAGTAGGCTTTGTATAGCAGCCTTGTATAACCACCATTGAGCTGCAGGACTAAGAGCGCATCCTGTTTAGTCTTAATACCATAATTTAGGCCTATATTTCAATACTTAATCCATTCGGAAAGTATTCAGACCCCTTCCCTTTTTCCACATTTTGTTACGTTACAGCCTTATTCTGAAATGGATTAAACATATATTTTTTTACCCATCAATCTACACTCTAACCTGTAATGAAGAAGTGAAAATAGGTTTTTAGAAATGTTGGTTCATTTATTCAAAATATATATATTTACAGTACCAGTCAAAAGTTTGGGCACACCTACTCATTCCATTTATTTTTTTATTTTTACTGTTTTCTACCTTGTAGAATAATAGTGACGACATAAAAGCTACAAAATAACCAATATGGAATCCTGTTGTAACCTAAAAAGTGTTAAACAAATCAAAATATATTTGAGATTCTTCAAAGTAGCCACCCTTTGCCTTTATGACAGCTTTGCACACTCTTATCCCTTTTCTTTCCCTGTCCTTCAGAAATCATTTAGAAACATTTCAAACATTTCCATCATTCTACATACCCAGTTTAAAACCAAATTGAAAGGACCCCACACAATAAATCCTACTGTATTAACACCACTAACTAGAGGTCGACCAATTAATCGGAATGGCCGATTTAATTAGGGCCGATTTCCAAGTTTTCATAACAATCGATAATCTTCATTTTTGGACACCGATTATGGCCAATTACTTTGCACTCCACAAGGAGACCTTGGCAGGCTGACTACCTGTTACGTGAGTGCAGCAAGAAGCCAAGGTAAGTTGCTAGCTAGCATTAAACTTATCTTATAAAGAACAATCAATCTTAACTAGTGATTATGTTAACTACACATGGTTGATGATATTACTAGATTATCTAGTTTGTCCTGCGTTGCTTATAATCGATGCGGTGCCTGTTAGTTTATCATCGAATCACGGCCTACTTTGCCAAATGGGTGATGATTTAACATTCGCGAACAAGGACGGTCTTTGCTCCAATGTGTACCTAACCATAAACATCCATGCCTTTCTTAAAATAAATACAAGTATATATTTTTAAACCTGCATATTTAGTTAATATTGCCTGCTAACATGAATTTATTTTTACTAGGGAAATTGTTACTACTTTTGTGTTCTGTACAAGCAGAGTCAGGGTATATGCAACAGTTTGGGCCGCCTGGCTCGTTGCGAACTGTGCGAAGACCATTTTCTTCCTAACAAAGACCGTAATTATTCTGCCAGAATTGTACATAATTATGACATAACATTGAAGGTTGTACAATGTAACAGCAATATTTTAGACTTAGGGTTGCCACCTGTTCGATAAAATACGGAACGGCTCCGTATTTCACTGAAAGAATAAATGTTTTGTTATTGAAATGATAGTTTCCGGATTTGACCTTTGACCTAAGGCTTGTGTTTCTGTGTATTATATTAGAATTAAGTCTGATTTGATAGAGCAGTCTGACTGAGCGGTGGTAGGCAGCTGCAGGCTTGTAAGCATTCAATCAAACAACAATTTCCTGCATTTGCCAGCAGAGCTTATCAACTCCCAAGATTAGGCTGGCAATACTATAGTGCCTATAAGAGCATCCAATAGTCAAATGCTATATGAAACACAAATTGTATAGAGAGAAATAGTCCTATAATAACTACAACCTAAATCTTCTTACCTGGGAATATTGAAGACTTGATAAAAGGAACCACCAGCTTTCATATGTTCTGAGCAAGGAACTTAAACGTTAGCTTTTTTACATGGCACATATTGCACTTTGTTTTTGCATTATTCAAACCAAATTGACCGTTTCATTATTTATTGGCGACAAAATAGATTTTATTGATGTATTATATTATGTTAAAATAAGTGTTCATTCAGTATTGTTGTAATCGTCGCCATTACATATATATATAAAATCGGTTGAGTAATCGGTACCAGCTTTTTTTTTGGGTCCTCCAATAATCGGTATTACCGTTGAAAAATCATTATCGGTCGAACTCTACCACTGACACATATTCAAACCGGTAAGTTTTGTGTGTGCGGTAGGTCGAAAACGCACACATGAATAGGGCTTGACCTTAGCCTTGGCAGACTTCCCAAAGAGATAATCGCCCTCTTCTGGAAAAGTGTACTTTTTGTTAGCATTCACTATGCTACCGCACCACAATGCCCTTCATGTTCACGAACTAAACATTTAAAAAGTAAATTTTAGGTTTTGTAACCCCAATGCTTGACGGAATTGCTTCTTTAAACTCTACTAACAATTAACTCCAATCTAATTCCTCATGACTCATCCCTTTCGTCCATTCTTAAAATCAATTTCAGAATAAGACTATATAAAATGTAAACCCCAAGGTTTTCTAAGTTTGCAAGGAGTGTTTGGACAGAATTTGAATTTGTTACCTCTTTAGAATCCATTACCCCGGCGTTTCGTATAGATTCTAAAACCCAAAATAGTTTTTCCTTTGGCAAATTTAGCCAGTTTCTCATAAGGAATCTGCAATATTTGATCCCTGGCCTCTATTAGAAAGTTGTGTAAGACGTGGTCTCCTACGTCTCTCTTCACGTAAAGACCGTAATCTCTATGAACCACTATTGATCAAACCGAGGCCATACACCGCTATTTCCTTTCCCACTGTTTTCAGGAGTGTTTGCTGCTGTTGTTTTGACAAAGATGCAAAGGCTTTCGAAACACAACCCAACCAAGCCGCACTGCTTCTTAACACAACGCGCATCCAACCCGGAAGCCAGCCGCACCAATGTGTCGGAGGAAACACCATGCACCTGGCGACCTGGTTAGCATGCACTGCGCCCGGCACGCCACAGGAGTCGCTGGTGCGCGATGAGACAAGGATATCCATACCGGCCAAACCCGGACGTCGCTATAAAATGACTCACCAACAGTAACTTTTGAACTGTTAAGCTCGAGACACCAAACCAACGTTCATATGTTCAGACTATTCTAACTTGAAATGTGTATTTATTATGGATGCCAATTAGCTTCTGCTATGGCAGCAGTCTCCCTGGGGTCCAGCAAAATTATGGCAGTTACACTTTTTTATGCAATTTTAAAAACATTACAACACACTAAGTGTGTGCCCTCAGGCCCCCACTCTACTACCACATATCTTCAACACAAAATCTATGTGTACGTGTGTGTGTATAGTGTGTATGTTATTGTGTGTATCCATGCGTTTGTCTTCACAGTCCCCACTGTTCCATAAGGTGCATTTTTATCTGTTTTTTAAAATCTAATTTTACTGCTTGTATGAGTTACTTGATGTGGAATAGAGTTTCATGTAGTAATTTCTCTATGTAGTACTGTGCACCTCTAATAGTCTGTTTTGGACTTGGGGACTGAGAAGAGACCTCTTGTGGGGTGTCTGAGCTGGGTGCCAGTAGCTCAAACAGACAGCTCGTTGCATTCAACATGTCAATACCTCTCACAAGTACAAGTAGTGATGAAGTCAATCTCTCCTCCACTTTGAGCCAGGATAGATTGCAAAGTCCCTCTTTGTGGCACCTGACCACACGACTGAACAGTAGTCAAGGTGTGACAAAACCAGGGCCTGTAGGACCTGCCTTGTTGATAGTGTTGTTAAGGTACAGTAGCTCTTTATTATGGACATACTTCCCCCCCATCTTAGCTACTGTTGTATCAATATGCTTTGACCATGACAGTTTACAATCCAGGCAGTTTAGTCAGTTTAACTTGATCAATTTCCACATTATGGAAACAATTGAGTGAGATTTAGGGTTTAGTGAATGATTCGTCTCAAATACAATGCTTTTAGTTTCTTAATTATTTAGGATGAACTCATTCCTTGCCACCCTTTCTGACCTGCAGCCCTTTAAATGTTTCAGTCACTGAGTAGCTGACGTGTATAGTGTTGAGTCATCCGCATACATAGACAAGCCAGTGGCATGCTTTTAGTAAATATTGAAAAAAGTAAGATGCCTAGACATCTGCCCTAGGGAATTCCTGACTCTACCTGGATTATGTTGGATAGGCTTCTTCTGTGCTCTGTTACCTCTCTTAAGTCTTTATCCACAACATAGCAGGGGGTGTAAAGCCATTACACACATTTTTCCAGCAGCTGACTGATCGATAATGTCAAAAGCCACACTGAAGTCTAACAAGACAGCCCCCACAATATTTGTATCATCAATTTCTCTCCGCCAATCATCAGTAATTTGTGTGTCCTTGTTGAATTTCTTTCCCTATAAGCAATTTGTTTACTGTAAAATAGCATTTATATCTGGTCTAACACCATTTTTTCAAAAAAGGTACTTAGGGTTGGTAACAGGCTGATTGGTTGGCTAAATTGAGCCAGTAAAAGGTACTTAGGGTTGGTAACAGGCTGATTGGTTGGCTAAATTGAGCCAGTAAAAGGTACTTAGGGTTGGTAACAGGCTGATTGGTTGGCTAAATTGAGCCAGTAAAAGGTACTTAGGGTTGGTAACAGGCTGATTGGTTGGCTAAATTGAGCCAGTAAAAGGTACTTAGGGCTGGTAACAGGCTGATTGGTTGGCTAAATTGAGCCAGTAAAAGGTACTTAGGGTTGGTAACAGGCTGATTGGTTGGCTAAATTGAGCCAGTAAAAGGTACTTAGGGTTGGTAACAGGCTGATTGGTTGGCTAAATTGAGCCAGTAAAAGGTACTTAGGGTTGATAACAGGCTGATTGGTTGGCTAAATTGAGCCAGTAAAAGGTACTTAGGGTTGGTAACAGGCTGATTGGTTGGCTAAATTGAGCCAGTAAAAGGTACTTAGGGTTGGTAACGGGCTCATTGGTTGGCTAAATTGAGCCAGTAAAATGGTACTTAGGGTTGGTAACAGGCTGATTGGTCAGCTATTTGAGCCAGTAAAAGGGGCTTTACTATTCTTGGGTAGCGGAATGACTTTAGCTTCCCTCCAAGCCTGAGGGGGCACACTTTCTAGTAGGCTTAAATTGAAGACATGGTAAATAGGAGTGGCAATATTGTAATTTTCCATCCAAGTTGTCAGACCCTGGTGGCTTGGTAGGTTGACTGATAAACTGAATCAGGTTGCAGGCACTTGTTACAGTTTGAATGTTTCTCTTGAGTGGGCAGCCTGATGAAAGCCAGTCTATTTAAATCACGCAGAAAATATACTTCTCTGTTGATATCACATATATTATAAAGCATTTCACACGTTATCCAAATACTGCCTTCACTTGGTGATAGCTTCCCACCAGAATGGGCGTTGGGTGAGGCAGATGAACCTGTAGCCATATTACTTCAACTGTATTTAACATGACTATATATCAACCATAACTATATACATTTGAAAAAAATACAAATATCCACTAACACGAACTCTTGAAGTGTTCAAGCTAAAGGGACCTAAACAAACTTGTACATGTTATCCTATCAATCCAATCACAAGCCAGCACACCACATTTTCAGGAAATGTACTTTTTCTAGTTTTCAATTGAAATGTTCAAAAAATAATAAAGAGCATATAAGATGAGAACAATTTCTCAAGCAAGAATTTTGCTAGGACTTTCTGGGATTGGAAAACTGAAAACTAGCTGGTATTGGTGGAGCGGTCTGGAATTCTTAATTATTGGCCTGGTGATGTCACCAGGAAGGCCAAAAGTCCATCCCACTAAAATGGTCTGTCTTTTCAAACAGCTCTTATATATCGTATTATTCCAACTTCATAGTGTGGAAATGTGTATAAAACACATGAAAATCATTTTTTTTACTGCACTGGTCCTTTATATTTTCATACATTTCAGGCCTGCGGCAGAAATTCTATGAAAGTAGGTTTCCAAATGATAAGGTAAGCATTCAGCCCAAATAGCAGCCCACAAAGTACAGTAGCAGTGCTGTTTCCTATCACATTGACTCTTATTGCTTGTTAAAAACAGAACCTTTTTAACTTTGCTTTTTCTAAGGCTCCACAGTATTAAAGTGGGGCACGGCAGGAGCCAGCAATAAGACTTAGTGTCCAAGCCAGTCTGAACACTTCACAAGATGGTAATTTTCACTAATAAACCAACGCATTAACTTTTAAAACACAGCCAGCTGCATACATACACAAACACACTTGCTCTGTCCATTCTCCAAGTTAAAGCTCTAGTCAAAATATAAAATACCATGTTCGTCCATCATTTTCTTGCTCGCATTGCTGGGCAGATGCTTTTTAAAAACTACCCTCATGGTGGACATATGACAAATTCTTCCCAATCCATAGAACACTGTGTGTTAATGTAGGCGACTTGATTTAAAGTGCCGTAACAGTGCTGCAACTCTTCTGGTTTTCAGTCCATCCTGGAAAAAAAGAATGCAGATGATGCTGTTGAGTGCATATATGTGGTCTACAGTAAATGGTGAACTGTAGCATGCCACTGCGGAGGTTGACCCATGCGTTTATAAAATTAACAATAATGCATATGCAGATTCTGGGAAATTAATGTTTCAAATTTTGTCTGACTTTAATTTACAATAATCCGAGCACAACTAACCCCTACCCCCAATCACAACTAACCCCTACCCCCTATCACTGACCTCAACCATAGCCATAATCTAGATGTAGATATTAAGAACGTATGCCGTATCTTCGGTCTGCTGCCTACCCCCTCCACTCCATCACTCCATTTCAACCCCTTTACAAAGGGTACACAATGACATCGTCACATAATAGACTAGAGCCAGGAAATTAGACCCTAATCCTCACCTGAAAAGTAGTCGTGTTCATTAGGACACACACCGTCCAAACCTATTGGACTGGTTTGGATGGCGCCTTCCCACTATTTAGCTGGGAGCCTGTCCTCTCCTCTAGGGCATCTGTACTGTAGTTAGTCACAGAGACTCCGGTGGAAATAACCACAGGAGGGATGCTTTCATACAAGATTTATTAGAAAGAACTCTGCCTGATTACTGGTGGTTATAAATACATAAAACCTTTTGGGGTCAAACAATTTTGAACCTCACCTGACACACGGTGACTGACAGTGGCGAGAGACATGTCCCCACCTCCCCCTGTTGCCCTTGGCTTGCTTTCAGGAGGTTGTTGGCTTGCTTTCAGGAGGTTGTTGGCTTGCATGCATATGCTCTTGGCAGTAGGCTGATGATCAGTGTCTGACATTTTTAAAAGCTCAGCAAATAATAATGCATATTAGAGGTTGAATGATTAATTTCCGAAATAATTAATATCAACTCAGTACCATTTCTGTAATTTCTCAAAGAGGATGTTCATTTTATGCCATTCTGTCCTTGCAGAAAACACACTACAAATGAATCCCTGTTCTCAACACTAACTGGATCCAGTGAGAACAAGGGAAGGAGTCGTGGTGACATAGATATAGGCCATATAGACGCAGTATCAGTTGAATAACGCGTATGTCATTTCCCTAGAATACGCATGGACTCTTGCATGCATGTGTGCTGTATTAATTGTGTTTACTTGAAAAAAAAACAGCAGTGAGCACTGATATCCATTTACTTGCATACAGTACCTGGTACACAATAATGACATCACCTATTACCTCATAGTAATCTTGGAATAATGTGTACTAAACATTAGGAACACATGGTCTTTCCATGACATAGACTGACCAGTTGAATCCAGGTGAAGGCCATGATCCCTTATTGAGGTCACTTGTTAAATCCACTTCAAATCAGTGTAGATAAAGGGGAGGAGACAGGGTAGAAGAAGGATTTTTAAGCCTTTAGACAATTGAGACCTGGATGGTGTATGTGTGCCATTCAGAGGGTGGATGGGCAAGACAGAACAAATGTAAGTTCCTTTGAACAGGGTATGGTAGTAGGTGCCGGGCGCACCTGTTTGAGTGTGTCAAGAACAGCAATGCTGCTGGGTTTTTCACTCTCAGCAATTTCTTGTGTGTCTCAAGAAAGGCAAAAGGAAATCACCAACTTGATACAACTGTGTGAAGCATCAACATGGGCCAGCATCCCTGTGGAAGTCTTTTGACACCTTGTAGAGTCCATGCCCAGACGAATTGAGGCTGTTCGAAAGGATATTAATGCAACTAAATATTAGGAAGGTGTTTCTAATGTTTTATACATTCAGTGTAAGTGTTGCCAATATTTCCAAAGTTTCTAAAAGAACATGAGGTCAGGTTATTCAATCAAATAAAGATGATTTGGTTGGATTGATTTTCAATCCAATCGGGTTCTAATTCTGGCACAGACATGGCCATTGGGACTCATGATATGCTTGACTTGCAAAAGTAATGCATCATTATACAGGTGTGGGATGGTTTTGTCGAAACAGATGTGGTGGGGGAAAAAATGTTTAAGCCTCAGCCCAGATCAGCTTGGCTCTGCACTACTGGGAGTCTCAATGGTCGGAGGTAGACTGTTTGCTCAGCATATAGAAGGTTTATTTTTAGGTCTGAAACGCGACGGCAGCTCCCAAGCCACAACGATACTGAACAGCTTTACAGCCGCATAAGATGCATGCATGTGTAAAAGAGTTGGAGAGAGAACGGAAGAGACGAGTTAAGGTGAGGCCAACATCCATTACCTTCTTATACCCATACAACAGTGCTGACTACATGGAGGATGCAAACTGGCCAGAGAAGTTAATGTGGGTCCTTTTATTGTAGGAACAGCATGTGACTTTTATTTTGATATGCTCTTCTGGAGATTAAGAGAAGAGCAGATGTTAATTTAGGCAGTCTTGAGATTGGTGTGACTGTAGGTGCCCTGCTGGTTTTATGATTTTGCCTTTCCCTAAATTGTAGTACTCTGCTATTTATTAAACATTAAAGTATTGGCTTACGGAGTTGCATTGTACCTGGTCATAATTCATACTATCGGTCTTACGGTAACATAGAAAAATATATTAAAATAGAAGCTTATTTCAAATTAAATTAACCACCCCCCCCACCTCTGTCATGGTTGAACAATTTTTTTCCCCATGAGGCTGCACTACAGTGCTGTTTCTCAGCCCCTTTTCAGGTTTCCCAACTTTTATCTAGAAAAAATATCATTTTGTCAGCAAGACAATTTTGGTGTTTTGTAACAGATGTCTCTTTCTATTCATCAAATAGATGCTGGAATTATTTTGGAGTGGATGAACATGCGCAGGTAGCCTACTTTTTTCCTGTCTTTATTATTAGCCCCATACATACCCTGAATGTTAAGGTATTATTCGCACTTGGACCTTGAGCCATTTAAACTGAACAACACTTTCGAAGTCGAAAGCCAAATAACATCGAACAATTGACGAAAGAATCTCTCAGTTTGAGCGTGATTGAGGAAGAAAGAGACTGAGAAATGAGATCAAACCTAAAGTTAGCATGGCAGAGGAGTGGGGAAAAATCTAAATGTCAGCTTGGTGTTTAGAGGTTGTTGTTGTTTACTTCTGTCCCTTTTAGCCTTTTCTGTTTTGGTGTATATCTGAAAAGGAAATGAAACTGCTGAGGCTGTGTTGTCATTGATCGTGCAGTGGGTTACTTACTACGCCCTGAGACCTGAAGTAGTGTCGCCATCGCACGATCAGGTCCATCCCACCACGTCATTTCAACATGGACATTTTGGTTGAGAAGTTGATCAATGAGATTTCAAACTTTTTTTATTCACACACTCAGACAGCCAGAAGTTTGTTGAATTCCCAATGTGTTATCACTATGCTTTCAACCATCTAAAAGCACAACCAAATTCCAATGGAAAAACAAGGTTAGATATTTTGTATTTTTACAGCAATGTAATGTTATCACTTTGCTTCATCTAAAAGCACAACCAAAGGACATGGATTGTAGTTGAGATTACATAAAAAAATGCATGGTGATCAATGCTGTTCAGATTATTACAGCAATTGTGAGGATCGCCACAGACCTGCGACCTTTGCATGCGATCTTGAACATTCTTGGCCTTCTATGATTACATAAATGAGACTTTTTATATTTACAGTAGGCTAACCTCAATGTGGCCATGGATATGTTACTCATTTTAAGGTTGAATAAACACTTACATTAGACTACTACAAAATCATTGTATTGTGTTTGGTTGACAATGCAACTAAATATAAACTTTTAAAGGATATCTAATGCTTCGATAGTTTAACAAATAATATACAGTGCATTTGGAAAGTATTCAAACGCCTTGATTTTTCCACATTTTGTTCCGGTACAGACTTATTCTAAAATTGATGAGGAAAACATTTTTATTTAAATCTACACCCAATACTCCACAATGGAAAAGCGAAAACAGGTTTTTAGAAATGTTTGCAAAATATAAAAAACTTAACTTATTTACACAAGTATTCAGACCCTTTGCTATGGGGCTCAGGTGCATCTTGTTTCCATTCATCATCCTTGATGTTTCTTCAACTTGATTGGAGTCCACCTGTGGTAAATTAAATTGATTGGACATCATTTGGAAAGGCACACACCTGTCGAAATAAGGTCCCACAGTTGACAGTGCATGTCAGGGCAAAAACCAATTCATGAGTTCTAAGGATTTGTCCGTAAGAGCTCCCAGACAGGATTTCTTTGAGGCACAGATCTGGGGAAGGGTACCATAAAATGTCTGTAGCATTGAAGGTCCCTAAGAACACAGTGGCCTCCATCATTCTTAAATGGAAGAAGCTTGGAACCACCAAGACTCTTCCTAGAGCTGGCCGCCCGGCCAAACTGAGCAATCGGGGAAGAAGCGCCTTGGTCAGGGAGATGGTCAATCTGACAGAGCTCCAGAGTTCCTCTGTGGATATGGGAGAACCTTCCAGAAGGACAACCATCTCTGCAGCACTCCAACAATCAGGCCTTTATGTTTGAGTGGCATTACAGAAGCCACTCCTCAGTAAAAGGCACATGACAGCCTGTTTGGAGTTTGCCAAAAGGCACCTAAAGATTCTGACAGTGAGAAACAAGATTTGTTTTGAAGTGGGATCGCACATTTTGCAACTCATGATTAAATCTTCAGTCGTTGTGGGAAAGACTCAACGTTAAATACATTTGTAAACAACTGGTTGCAGTTCAGAGCAAACCTGGATACTAAGGAGATTCTGAGGGAAATCGATGAGTATCAACATAATCCATCATGGAAAGATCTGGCTAACTCACAAAATGACTCTAATCTGACAAGAAAAGAGAGACAGATTCATCTACAGACATGTACTTACCGTTGAACTAGAGGCTAGTGCTCTTTCTGGAATCCATGAAACACTTAAAGTTGTGTGATGAGGTACAAGGGCTAAGGGGGAGATTGGAGTTTCGCAAGAGTGAAATTCTCACTCTCCATGGAGAGAACAAAGTACTTACAGCCAAGGTAAAAACCCTTGATTCCAACATGGATTGTCTACTTGGGGAAAAGAGAGCGATGAGGGAGTCGCTACTAGACATACAAAGCATGCATGAAAATCTAAATATTTTCTTGGATTCCCGAGGACACCCAATAATCCAGAGGGGGTGATCAGAGAGTTCATGCAAACCGCCTTGAAACTTCCTCTAGAGACTGTAAACAAGGTGGCTTTCCACCGTCTACACAGACTTGGAGCGACAAGACCAAGAGTCCCCAACCTATCATCACAAAATTTGAACACTACCAACAAAAGGAGCTGATCGAGAGCAGGGGAAGGGAGCTTGAAGGGACCAAATTCGGTCTCAATGACCAATTTCCCCGGGAGATAAACGAACTTCGCAAGAAGCTGTATCCTGTGCAGAGTTGGGCACGCTTACCCCTCTCCCTTTGCTTTCTCATTGTGGACAAACTCTTTATAGACGGACAGCTCTTCCACGACCGCTCCATGACACCATGGCTGTACTAAATTCTACGGAGACGTCAAGGGTTAAAAAAAAACAAAAAAAGTATGGGATCTGTAAAAATATCTGAACACTATGAGGTTGATATGAACACACACACACTCAATTACATGCTCACTTACACACACAGACACATAGACTTGATCTTGTTCTGTTCTATCCTCTCTTTCTCTCTCTGTCGAACTTTTCTATAATTTAATGTGTTTTGCCTATTTATCGTTTCTGTCTTTGTCTACATATTTATCTATGTTTACGACAAACAAGGGGAAGATACCAGAACAGAGACATTGAGGAATAATAACATTGTACGGGATACGTTTGTAGTAAAGCCGTATCTATAGTAATGCAAGGTCTCTTTCATTATCATGTGAAACATCAATTGCTATGGAAATGCTGGGATGTGTTTTTCTATGAAAATGATGATGAAACTATGATGGTGATACGATAGGGATTACAATTATCATCCTGAATATTAAGACTGTACTCCATGATACACACAGTCACTCAAACATGCAAATTGGCTGGGTTATTATTTATTTGGACATCACACATTATAGTCTTACTTTTATCCAGACATCGTACACACTCTTACTTAATAACATCCAATATCATACACATCAACCTACTCGGATTTACGACACACAATATCTCGACCCAATTTTCTAACATCTGTGGCATTGGCTCACAGGCAAACAGGCAAGGGACTTAAACAAATATTGCTGGAACCTGTTTCTTGAATTGTAAATATCGGACATTTGAAATCTCTCATTTTGACCGTCATAATAACTCTGATGGCAGAAACTTTACAATCACTTATTATGGTAAATTTCGACTGAGAATAGTATCTAGTTATGGTGAAGGGTGAAATAAGTATAGCCAGTTATAATTGTAACGATTTAGCAGATTATAAAAAGAGAAGATCAGCCTCGACGTGGCTAAAAGAAAAGGAATATAACATATCCTTTTTACAGGAAACTCACTACATCCTGATGAAGTTATGGGGTGGTGAAATCATTTTCTGTCATGGACAAAGGAGCTCAAAAGGTGTGACGATATTAACAAATTTACTGAATGGTCAAAGGCACTTACATTGTTTTGTCTTGCCCATTCACCCTCTGAATGGCACACATACACCATCCATGTCTCAATTGTCTAAAGGCTTAAAATACTTATTATTTATATCACAAAATATATAAATTAGCTCTCCACAATGAATTTTAATAGAAAACTAGTAAAAATAGACAACCTCCTGTAACCATGGATAAATTGCCCTGAATAACTCCTTAGTCATATCTCAGTTTACTCAGCAAGGGATGACTTAACACGTCCAAAACGGAATAACAGAATTCCTCTAGACTTGTGAGAGGGCAACAACTGGGCGTACAGACTCCCAGGTGATACACAATCATGAAGGCACAAAACACGACAGGACAGGGTGATAAACCGGCAAAAACGACAGGACAGGGCGAAACGAATCTGGTGAATACAATACAAGGAACCGACGGAACAGGAACGGATCACAAAGGAATAAATAGGGACTCTAATCAGGGGAAAGGATCGGGAACAGGTGTGGGAAGACTAAATGATGATTAGGGGAATAGGAACAGCTTAACCTGTCTCCTCCCCTTTATCAACACTGATTTGAAGTGGATTTAACAAGTGACATGATATGCTTGACTTGCAAAAGTAATGCATCATTATACAGGTGTGGGATGGTTTTGTCGAAACAGATGTGGTGTGGGCAAAAATGTTTAAGCCTCAGCCCAGATCAGCTTGGCTCTGCACTACTGGGAGTCTCAATGGTCGGAGGTAGACTGTTTGCTCAGCATATAGAAGGTTCATTTTTAGATCTGAAACGCGACGGCAGCTCCCAAGCCACAACGATACTGAACAGCTTTACAGCCGCATAAGATGCATGCATGTGTAAAAGAGTTGGAGAGAGAACGGAAGAGACGAGTTAAGGTGAGGCCAACATCCATTACCTTCTTATACCCATACAACAGTGCTGACTACATGGAGGATGCAAACTGGCCAGAGAAGTTAATGTGGGTCCTTTTATTGTAGGAACAGCATGTGACTTATTTTGATATGCTCTTCTGGAGGTTAAGAGAAGAGCAGATGTTAATTTAGGCAGTCTTGAGATTGGTGTGACTGCAGGTGCCATGCTGGTTTTATGATTTTGCCTTTCCCTAAATAGTAGTACTCTACTATTAAACATTGAAGTCTTGGATTACAGAGTTGCATTGTACCTGGTCATTCCAACTGTTGGATTTGAAATGTTGAACATTGAGATATTAAAGACATGATTGTATAGTAAGGAGTGAGATCTGTAGAAAGACCGAGTGGATGTGGAATGTGCTGTGTGGATGGAAGGGGATCAAAGGATTGCCATAGGGGAGACAGATGGACATCTGTGAACTAGGCGAAGGAGGGGTTGAGGTCAGGAGGTGAGGTCAGATCCCTTGAAGGGGGTAATAAAGGTTTACTACCGGTTTCCCGTGGAACCATAAGATGTAAGGATTGGAGAGAAAGGGTGTCTTAATTAAGGGGAATATATATATACCTGTGATGGGAAAAATGTTGGGTGTCTTTGTTACAGCTGTACAGATCCTTTTGGGAAGAATAAACTTGGTTTAAGCTTCTCTAGTGTCTGTGAGTTACTTACTCTGAAAAATAAGAACCTAACAATACTATTGGTCTTATGTTAACATATAATTGATTTGATTAAAATAGAAGCTTATTCCAAATGAATGAACCTCTGTTATGGTTTAACCCCATGTGGCTGCACTACAGTCCCCTATTTTGATATGCTCTGCTGGAGGTTAACAAGTTCTGCTAAATGACTTAAATGTAAATGTAAATATGGTTGACTTGCAAACATGATGCGTCAATATACAGGTGTGGGATGGTTTCGCGAGAAAGGTGGATCTTTTTGAATATGAAAGTGGATGAAAAAAAGGTTTGACTCATTAATCTATATTTTGGTGATTCCCTTATAAAATGGGTCAAAGTTATGTATAGCAATGGTGGTATATGGTCTTATATACCACGGCTTTCAGCATTAATGGCTCGAAGAACCCGGTTTATAATTTTTCTTGAACCCTGGGTTGAATTGAAACGATAGCTGTTGATGCAAATAATATATAGGCCTAAATAGTATAATTCATGATTTCTTATAAGCTGTGGTTACATTTAATTTGCTTTGTTAAACCTACCCTTTGGAATAACTTTGATAGCAACAGTGAATATATTTAGTTCTTAATAATCATGCTCATGATAGAACATTGGTTAAGCAGAGCTAAGCAGAGCACGGGCTTGGTTAAAACCATGGATAGGAGACTAAATGAATAGCTGTAGATCAACTCTTCAGTAGTAGGTGCTGCCCAGACTTATTTTTGGGGGGATAGTGGATATAAGGTTGAAGATCTTACGTTGTTTCAAAGGTACAAATGTAACATATTTTATAAGTGTCACGTTCTGACCTTTATTTCCTTTTGTCTTTATTTTAGTATGGTCAGGGCGTGAGTTGGGGTGGGTAGACTATGTTTTGTGTTTCTGTCTTTCTATTTCTGTGTTCGGACTAGTATGGTTCTCAGAGGCAGATGTCGTTAGTTGTCTCTGATTGAGAATCATACATAGGTAGCCTGTTTTTCACTATTGGTTTGTGGGTGATTGTTTCCTGTGTCAGTGTTTGTGCCACACGGGACTGTTTCGGTTTGTTCACATTTATTGTTTTTGTATTTTGTGTTCATGTTGAAAATTTGTTACCTTGTTACCATGGTGACATTATCCTGTGGTTTTAAATTTCACCCTCAAAACAACAGTTAATTCTTTCAAATCCAACGTATTTTCCACGTCACATTACGTTGACACATCCAGTTTGTGGCAGGCTAGAGGTTAGCTTACTAGCTTTAGAAATATGAAGTGTCATTGCTTTTCTTTTTAATAAAGGAGCATGGAGAGTTTCATGCTTTATTGACAGACAGAAACCGTGGGAGATAAGTGAAGGGAAAACAAAGTTGAAAGGGGCACATAGGGATTTAACGTGAGATCAAATCTCAGGTGGGACAAATGCAGTTGAAGTTTGCATACACCTTAGCCAAATACATTTAAACTAAATTTTTCACAATTCCTGACATTTAATCCAAGTAAACATTCCCTGTCTTAGGTCAGTTAGGATCACCATTTTATTTTAAGAATGTGAAATGTCAGAATAATAGTGTAGAGAGTGATTTATTTCAGCTTTTATTTCTTTCATAACATTCCCAGTGGTTCAGAAGTTTACATACTCAATGAGTATTTGGTAGCATTGCCTTTAAATGGTTTAATTTGGGTCAAATGTTTCTGGTAGCGTTCCACAAGCTTCCCACAATAAGTTGGGTGAATTTTGGCCCATTCCTCCTGACATAGCTGGTGTAACTGAGTCCGGTTTGTAGGTGTCCTTGCTCACACGATTTTTCAATTCTGCCATCCAATTTTCCATAGGATTGAGGTCGAGGCTTTGTGATGGCCACTCCAATACCTTGACTTTGTTGTCCTTAAGCCATTATGCCACAACTTTGGAAGTATGCTTGGGGTCATTGTCCATTTGGAACACCCATTTGCGAACAAGCTTTAACTTCCTGACTGATGTCTTGAGACGTTGCTTCAATATATCCACATAATTTTCCTCCATCATGATGCCATCTTTTTTGTGAAGTGCACCAGACCCTCCTGCAGCAAAGCACCCCCACAACATGATGCTGCCACCCCCGTGCTTCACGGTTGGGATGGTGTTCTTCGGCTTGCAAGCCTCCCCCTTTTTCCTCCAAACAGTTCTATTTTTGTTTCATCAGACCAGAGGACATTTCTCCAAAAAGTACGATCTTTGTCCCTATGTGCAGTTGCTAACCGTAGTCTGGCTTGTTTATGGCGGTTTTGGAGCAGTGGCTTCTTCCTTGCTGAGCGACCTTTCAGGTTATGTCGATATAGGACTTGTTTTATTGTGGATATAGATACTTTTGCGCCTGTTTCCTCCAGCATCTTCACAAAGTCCTTTGCTGTTTTTCTGGGATTGATATGCACTTTTTGCATCAAAGTACGTTCATCTCTAGGAGAAAGATCGCGTCTCCTTCCTGAGCGGTGTGACGGCTGCGTGGTCCCATGGTGTTTATACTTGCGTACTATTGTTTGATTAATTAGGGCCGATTTCAAGGTTTTTTTACACCGTTATTTAACTAGGCAAGTCAGTTAAGAACACATTCTTATTTTCAATGACGGCCTAGGAACGGAGGGTTAGGGACAGAATGACAGATTTTTACCTTGTTAGCTCGGGGATTCAATCTTGCAACCTTACAGTTAACTAGTCCAACGCTGCAACCACCTGATTACATTGCACTCCACGAGGAGACTGCCTGTTATGCGAATGCAGTAAGAAGCCAAGGTAAGTTGCTAGCTAGCATGAAACTTATCTTATAAAAATCAATCACAATCACTAGTTAACTACATATGGTTGATATTTCTAGTTTATCTAGCGTGTCCTGCGTTGCTTATAATCGATGCGGTGCGTATTCACAAAAAAGCACTCTCTTTGCTCCAATGTGTACCTAACTATAAACATCAATGACTTTTCTTAAAATCAATACACAAGTAATATATTTTTAAACCTGCATATTTAGTTAATATTGCCTGCTAACATGACTCGTTGCGAACTGTGAAGACTTTCTTCCTAACAAAGACAGCCAACTTCGACAAACGGGGGATGATTTAACAAAAGCTCATTTGCGAAAAAAGCACAATCGTTGCACAACTGTACCTAACCATAAACATCAATGTATTTCTTAAAATCAATACACAGAAGTATAGATTTTTAAACCTGCATATTTAGCTAAAAGAAATCCAGGTTAGCAGGCAATATTTACCAGTTGAAATTGTCACTTCTCTTGCGTTCAATGCACTCAGATTCAGTGTATATACAACAGTTTGGGCTGCCTAATTTGCCATAATTCTACGTAATTATGAAATGACATTGAAGGTTGTGCAATGTAACAGCAATATTTTGACTTAGGGATGCCACCCGTTAGATAAAATAGGGAACGGTCCCGTATTTCACTGAAAGAATAAATGTCTTGTTGCCGAGATGTTAGTTTCCAGATTCGAACATATTAATGACCTAAGGCTGGTATTTCTGTGTGTTATTATGTTATAATTCAGTCTATGATTTGATAGAGCATTCTGACTGAGCGGTGGTAGGCACCAGCAGGCTCGTAATTATTCATTCAAACAGCACTTTCGTGCGTTTTGCCAGCAGCTCTTCGCTGTGCTTCAAGCATTGAGCTGTTTATGACTTCAAGCCTATCAACTCCCGAGATTAGGCTGGTGTTACTGATGTGAAATGGCTAGCTAGTTAGCGGGGTGCGCACTAATAGCATTTCAAACGTCACTCCCTCTGAGACTTGGAGTGGTTGTTCCCCTTGCTCTGCATGGGTAACGCTGCTTTGAGGGTGGCTGTTGTCAATGTGTTCCTGGTTCAAGCCCAGGTAGGGGCGAGGAGAGGGACGGAAGCTATACTGTTTCACTGGCCATACTAAAGTGCCTATAAGAACATTCAATAGTCAAAGGTATATGAAATACAAATCATGGAATAGAGAAATAGTCCTGTAATTCCTATAACAACTACAACCTAAAACTTCTTACCTGGGAATATTGAAGACTCATGTTAAAATGTACACCTTATGTTCTGAGCAAGAAACTTAAATGTTTTTTTTTACATGGCACATATTGCACTTTTACTTTCTTCTCCAACACTTTGTTTTTGCATTATTTAAACTAAATTGAACATGCTTAATTATTTATTTGAGGTTAAATTGATTTTAGTGATGTGTTATATTAAGTTAAAATAAGTGTTCATTCAGTATTGTTGTAATTATCATTATTAAAATAAAAAATACAAAAATTAATCGTCCGATTTAATCGGTATCGGCTTTTTTTGTTCCGCCAATCGGTATCGCCGTTGAAAAATCATCGGTCGACCTCCAGTACCTTCAGGCATTTGGAAATTGCTCCCAAGAATGAACCAGACCTGTGGAGGTCTTGGCTGATTTATTTTGATTTTTTTCCCATGATGTCAATCAAAGAGGCACTGAGTTTGAAGGTAGGCCTTGAAATACATCCACAGGTACACCTCCAATTGACTCAAATGATGTCAATTAGCCTGTCAGAAGCTTCTACAGCCATGACATAATTTTCTGGAATTTTCCAAGCTGTTTAAAGGCACAGTCAACTTAGTGCATGTAATCTTCTGACCCACTGGAATTGTGATACAGTGAATTATAAGTGAAATAATCCGTCTGTAAACAATGGTTGGAAAAATGACTTGTCATGCACAAAGTAACTTCCTAACCGACTTGCCAAAACTATAGTTTGTTAACAAGACATTTGTGGATTGGTTGAAAATCAAGTTAATGATTTTAACCAAAGTGTATGTAAACTTCTGACTTCAACTGTAGCAGTGGCAACTCTGTCACTGACTGAAATGTACATTTCATCCACCTCTCACTATTAGTCATCTTTTAAGAAGAGTTTTATGGGAGCTGTTATGAAACAAGATGTTTAATAAATGAGTGGAGATACTAAAGCAGAGAGACAAGCCGTAAAAGTACTAGCAGCCAAGCTTCCTAAAATATGGCTGTGCAGATGTGAGGAAATTGTGGGTTGACACTGGTGTCCTAGAGTGAACTCTTTCCACTCCAAGTATCGAACCCAGACCGCATGATGGAAGAGCTTGTTTGCCATCTGAGCTAAAGCCTTGGTTTAGCTCTTGGAGCTAGCATGAGCCTTCAGGTTTAAGACAAGTTTATTTACCATGCAAATGTAGTGCAATGAACCAATCATTTGTTACATTGTTGAGTAAGTTGTCAAGACTAGTTTACGCATCACATTCACTCATTCGGTGATCAATGTCCTTATCATAACTAAAGTGGAGTGTCTACTTCAAAATACTTATTTACTCTTCAAAGTGTTAGGTTCTTATTTTTTAAAGTAAATAACTCACGGACACTAGAGAAGCTTAACCAAGTTGAATTCTTCCCAAAGTGTCGACAGCTGTATTCAGAAAAAAAACATTTCTCACCATCACAGGTGTGTGTATATATACCCCACTTTAGACACTCCTCCTTCTCTCCAATCCTTACATCTTGTAGTTCCACAGGAAGAGGGTAACAGGATAATAAACCCTTTGACCTTCTGACCTCAACCCCTCCTTCGCCTAATCCACCGATGTCCATCCGCTTCCCTTATAGCAATCCTGTGATCTCCTCCCGTCCACCCAACACATTCCAAAGCCATCGGTCTTTCTACAGAAAACCATTAACTTTTGACATAAAACCCACTCCTTATATTCTATGCGTCTGGATCTATCCTTTCTTTAATATCTAAATGTTTAAAGTTTAAGCCGATTCCAACAAAAGCTAGAATCCTTAGTTGTTATATCCATTTTAGGACTTGTATATTAATGATATATGCCCATTGATTATTGAAGAATATAATTTACAAATGCCTCATGAGCTTATTTCAACGGTACCTAATCAGAACCCAAAATATATCATCTTGTTTTACTCCATTGTTTGTAAGCCTTATAACATGGTTAAAACCTCATAACATGGTTAAAACTATGCATTTGATATAATGGATGGGTCAGTCCTTGCACCCATAGCTCTGTCTATGAATGTGTGGTTACATTTCTCCCTTAACTTTTTGGGTGAAACGGGAGGCGATTTGTTATTGTTGCAGTTAAGGATTCTCGCTCTGTCACTCAAAGGCTTGTAGTGGAGACTGATTTCATCTTTCCATCAAAACTAATTTCTATATTGAGTTGTAATAATAGAAACCTGGACCAGTGTTCTCTCAAATGTTTGGCACTAAGCACATTTTCTTTGTCTTCTGAGTTAAAATTCTGCAACTTCCAGTGTGCGTTTACTATGAACCCTGAGGCTGTATCCGCTTTAAGTTAGTTTTAGACAGTTGTCATGTAGGCTACTGTGGCTATTTGATCATAATGTAGACCTACCAGATTAGCGTACCATAAAATGCTTTCTATAACATTTTACGTGGAAATAGCTGTTCTATTATTCAGCCTACAATACCAGCCAATGTTTGGTGTAAAATGTAGGCCTACATTGCATGAGACTAGGGAGGGTTTACCATGAACCTGTTTATCCACTTGTCCTTTAGACAAGGAGGTGACAAAATGTTTTGTTTGATAAAAAAAAACACTTTACAAATAGTTATTATTCTCATACCATTATTACAGAGAACCAGATAAATTATGCTACCCTCTGCCTATTGGCTACTTAGCTTACTCAAGAACCTCTTAAAATAAAACACTGTGCCTTTAACCTTTGCGTGGTAATGTTACCCCCATATACCCCCACATTTTTTGCAAAATAAACAAACAAAATAAACAAACACCTTATTTAGGTAAGTGTTCAGACCCTACACTAGAAATGGAGCTCAGGTGCGTCCTGTTTCCATTAATCATCCTTGATGTTTCTACAACTTGATTGGAATCCACCTGTGATAAATTCAATTGATTGGACATGATTTGGGAAGGCATATACAGTGGGGCAAAAAAAGTATTTAGTCAGCCACCAATTGTGCAAGTTCTCCCACTTAAAAAGATGAGAGAGGCCTGTAATTTTCATCATAGCCACTCCTCAGTAAAAGGACATGACACCCCACTTGGAGTTTGCCAAAAGTCACCTAAAGGACTCTGACCATGAGAAACTAGATTCTCTGGTCTGATGAATCCAAGCTTGAAATCTTTGGCTGAATTCTAAGCGTCAAGTCTGGAGGAAACCTGGCACCATCCCTACGGTGAAGCGTGTTGGCAGCATCATGCTGTGGGGATATTAGTCAGGATCAAGGGAAAGATGAACTGAGAAAAGTACAGAGATCCTTGATGAAAACCTTCTCCAGAGCTCTCAGGACCTCCGACTGAGATGAAAGTTCACCTTCCAATAGGACAACGACCCTAAGCACACAGCCAAGACAACACAGGAGTGGCTTCAGGACAAGTCTCTGAATGTCCTTGAGTGGCCCAGCCAGACCCTGGACTTGAACCCGATCGAACATGTCAGGAGAGACCTGAAAATAGCTGTGCAGCGACACTCCCTATCCAACCTGACAGAGCTTGAGAGGATCTCTGCCAAAGGTGCTTCAAAAGTTCTGAGTAAAGGGTCTGAATACTTATGTTAATGTGATATTTCAGTGTCTTAAAGTTTTTTTCTTTGTCATATTGTGTCTAGATTGGTGATGGGGAAAACCGATTTAATTCATTTAAGAATAAGGTTGTAACATAACAATGTGGATTAAGGTCTGGATACTTTTCTAATGCACTGTACCTACAGTACCAGTCAAAAGTTTGGACACCTTATTCATGGCTTTTTCTTTACTTTTTACAGTTTTCTGCAATGTAGAATAATAGTGAAGACAACTTTATGAAATAACACCTGGAATCATGTAGTAACCAAAAATAGTGTTAAACAAAATATATTGTTTTGTTTAATATGTTTTTCAAAATGTATTTTATATTTGCAAAAGCCACCCTTTGCCTTGATGACAGCTTTGCACACTCTTGGCATTCTCTCAACCAGCTTCATGAGGTGGTCACCTGGAATGCATTTCAATTAACATGTGTGCCTTGTTCAATTCATTTCTGTAATTCATTTCCTCAATGTGTTTGCAACAATCAGTTGTGTTGTGAGAAGGTAGGGGTAGAATACAGAAGATAGCCCTATTTGGTAAAGGACCAAGTCCATATTATCGCAAGAACAGCTCAAATAAGCAAAGAGAAATGACAGTAAATCATTACTTTTAAGACATGAAGGTCAGTCAATTTCAAGATACCCTGATATTTTATGGTACGATTATTAAACTCTGATTATGTCATGCTGCCCCTCACACGGTTGTCTTCAGTTTAAAGGGGCAGCCCATCCATTTATCAGACTCTATATGCCTTTTTGTCATCATCTGAACATGAAACCGTATATTAAGTAATCATTTTAAGGTAATGATCTACTTAAATTCAGATTTCTGTAGTGGACCACCTGTTTAAGTTATTTCAAACTGCCTATTCAATTCCTTGATATAAAAAGACATTGTCAGCATCCCACTTTCAGTTTTCAAGTTCAATTAAAAACCATAGAATTTGAATTACTAGAATGGACTTTCACATTCAAGTCAATGTTCTGTGATAGGTGTACAGGTGGCAAGTTGCCAGTCAGATTTTTTGTTGTTGTTCTAGTAATTCTATATCTATGGTTATAACAGGCCATTAAATGGTAAATTGAGGAAGTGGAATAGAAACCATTTATCACCGCTGACACAAGTCATTGTTGATCTCACTGTTATAGGGGAAAGGGGAAAGGGCTGTTGCCATGGTGCTGAAGGAGCTTCCGGGTAAAAAGGCATCCTCAGAAGGAAACCCCCTCCTCACCGTGACAACCAAGGTGGGCATGACGAACACTGACAGGAAGCAGCAATCAATCACTTCCTGGTTTGGTATACTGTACACAACTGCTTTTTTCGATTTCTTTACTTTGGCTTGCAGTGTCTGCTAAGCAACTCACATGGCTTAGAATTCTGCACACATTTTTATATACAGCCTGGCAGTGAACCAATTAAGGTTAAATGCAGTGCCAGTGCCAGTGTTTCTTGCAGTGCCCCCCTGGGACTTGAAACAACTACCAACATATCACCAATGCTGTTCCTATTTACTTGGCTTGCTGCTGGCTGCGTGTGCATGTATTTTTGTAAGCTGGTGCTGCGTCTAGACCCTTTACAACAATCAAAAGTAAAAAGAGAATGTCAAATCTGTTCTGCAACTTTCTATTTCTGAAAACAAACTGCAACATAAACCCAAGGCCTTCTAAAAAATATTGGTATCGTTAATTTATATTACTGTTCTAAAACAATGCATGACATTTTCACAAGTTAATTTTAAAACCATGAAATAACCTGGGGTGAAATTACTTCATGTGTAATATTTTTTAAATTAAAACTCAACCACCCCGAGGGGCCTCCCTCCCGAGTGGCGCAGCAGTTTAAGTCACTGCATCGCAGTGCCTGAGGTGTCACTACAGACTCGGGAGACCCATGAGGTGGGGCACAATTGGCCCAGCGTCGTTGGGGGAGGGTTTGGCCGGCTGAGATTTCCTTGTCCCATCGCGCTCCAGCGACTCCTGTGGCTGGCCGTGCGCCTGCACGCTGACATGGTCGCCAGTTGTACGTTGTTTCCTACAACACATTGGTGCGGCTGGCTTCCGGGTTAAGCGTGCAGTGTGTCAAGAAGCAGTGCGGCTTGTCAGGGTCATGTTTCGGAGGACGCGTGGCTCTCGGCCTTTGCCTCTACCGAGTCCGTACAGGAATCGCAGCGATATGATAAGACTAAATAGTAATTGGATATCCTGAAATTGGGGAGAAAAAAGGGTAAAAGTACCTAAAATAATATATATGTATATCTATACATGCATGCATGCAGACAATGATTTCAACAGTTAAATTCAAAATGAGAAACTTAGATGCTGCTTAGCTTTTCTTTTCTGCTCCAATCCAAAGCAATCTTGTTTTTATTTTATATGATTTTGTGTGTGTGAAGTGAGCTTTAATGCAACATGCTGTATTTGCAAAACTGATCTCTTAGTTATCCCATGCAGTAATACTATATTTGTTACCCCAGAAATGGATAATTAAATTTGTTCTATTTTGGCTCATCAATATATTCTGCTATGCAATGAAATAGGCTTTTGGTGTTTTTAGTAGCTTGTTTTATTTAAATGCCGATGGTAGAAATGTATGTGCTTGTTGCCCCCCAGTAACAGTCTCAAAGCACACTGAATGCAATGTTTCGCCCCTTACATTTCCTTTAGTTCTACATTTTCCTTATTATGACTCCTTGACATATGTATGGCCTATATACAAGCCAAAATAAATAATAACTTCTGGCGGCTCTGTTACGGTATTTTCCTGACATGGTTTAGGTCCACTCAACCCCTTAGATGGCAAGGTAAACGGCAATAAATGCACAGCCTTTCTGAGTGATCACCTTCAACCTGTGGTGAATCATTTCTATGCTGATGCCAGTGGTCTCTTCCAGGATGACAATGCCCCCATCCACCAGTGGTTATCGAATGGTTTTATGAGCATGAAAACCATGTAAACCATGGTCATGGTCATCTCAGTCACCGGATTTGACCATATTAATGACCTACGGCTTGTATTTCTGTGTGTTTATTATATTATAATTAAGTCTAAGTCTATGATTTGATATTTGATAGAGCAGTCTGACTGAGCGGTGGTAGGCAGCAGCAGGCTCGTAAGCATTCAATCAAACAGCACGTTCCTGCGTTTGCCAGCAGCTTTTCGCAATTCTTGAAGCACAGCGCTGTTTATGACGTCAAGCCTATCAACTCCCGAGATTAGGCTGGCAATACTATAGTGCCTATAATAACATCCAATAGAAAAAAGGTCTATGAAATACAAATGGTATAGAGAGAAAAAGTCCTATAATTCATTTAACTACAACCTAAAACTTCTTACCTGCTTTCATATGTTCTGAGCAAGGAACTTAAACGTTAGCTTTTTTACATGGCACATATTGCACTTTTACTTTCTTCTCCAACACTGTGTTTTTGCATTATTTAAACCATATTGAACATGTTTCTTTATTTATTTGAGGCTAAATAGATTTTATTGATGTATTATATTAAGTTAAAATAAGTGTTAATTGTTCATTCAGTATTGTTGTAATTTTCATTATTTCAAATATATATAAAATCGTCCGATTTTAATCGCTATCGGCTTTTTTTGGTTGTTAATAATCGGTATCGGTATCGGAAAAATCATAATCGACCGACTTCTAGTAAATACTGCATTATTCTATGGTAAACTGTAGTAATTTCTGTGCTCTATTATCTTTGGAAGCTCCAATGTTTGTGGAATTTGAGCCTTAAACCAGTATTGAATATATTACAGAAAGTGGCAATCAATCAATCAAATGTATTTATAAAGCCTTTTTTCTTAACCTGAGCAATGTCGCTTTCCTTCCAATAACACAAGATTCCTTTCATAGTACTTCACTCGTATATGCCACTCCTCATCATCCATTTCAAATAATATGGGTACCAGGGTTGAAGTCAATTCCATTTCAATACGCTTACAAAATCAAAAAGTTACCATTGCTGGAATTACCTTGCCGGTCTGGAGAAACTGCTGTGTTTGCTAGGAAAGCGATTTGTGGTGGCTGATTTAAGTGAATTGTTTCGCCCCACAGTTATTCAAGATGATTAGTACGCCAACTAAAACAATCACTTCTTCACCTATTTTGCTAGCTACAGTGTGCCTGCCGTGTCCAAAACTGTATCCAAAACTGACGTGCTGTTTACAATTCTGACACTCATCCATGTGTATCCAACCTATGCGCATTGAGTCAATTCCGTAGTTGTCCTCATCGAAAAGCATTGAATTGATTGAATTTAAATGGAATTAACCCCGACCCTGGTGACGTACTGTTTCCGGCCATTCACATTGACTTCATACATCTCATCTAATGTGAATTAGGATTTCTAAAGCAGAGCAGATTTGAGGACTAGAACAGATCGTCTGTGATACTGGCAATGTTTACAGCCAGGGATTAGGCCATGGTTAAGCTTTAAGAGTAGGATTACTCCTCTGTGATTTGATAATAGATCGAATTCAGAAGGTATTCGGACCCCTTTACTTTTCCCCCAGAAATGTACATTTCTAAAATGAATTAAATCTTTTTTTCCTCTCGTCAATCTCCACACAATACCCTATAATAAACAAAGCAAAAACAGGTTTACATCTTTTTAATAGAATATCACATTTACGTAAGTATTCAGACCCTTTACTCAATACTTTGCTGAAACACCTTTGGTAATGATTACCCAAAAAGACTTGAGGCTGTATGACACTACAAGTGTGGCACACTTGTATTTGGGGAGTTTCTCCCATTCTTCTCTTCAGATCCTCTCAAGCTCTGTCAGGTTGGATGGTGAGCGTCGATGCACAGCTATTTTCAGGTTTCTATAGAGATGTTAGATCGGGTTCAAGTCCAGGCACCGGCTGGGTGCTTCAAGGACATTCAGAGACTTGTCCTCGAAGCCACTTCTGCATTGTCTTGGCTGTGGGCCTAGGGTTGATGTCCTATTGGAAGGTGAACCTTCGCTCCAGTCTGAGGTCCTGAGTGCTCTGCAGCAGGTTTTCATCAAGGATCTCTCTGTACTTTGCTCTTCTCGTCTTTCCCTCGATCCTGACTAGTCTCCCTGTCCCTGCCTCTGAAAAAATCCCCACAGCATGATTCTGCCACCACCATGCTTCACCGAGGGGATGGTATTGGCCAGGTGATGAGCGGTGCTTGGTTTCCTCTAGATGTGACACTTGGCATTCAGGTCAAAGAGTTCAGTCTTAGTTTCATCAGATCAGAGAATCTTGTTTCCTTTAGGTACCTTTTGGCAAACTCCAAGTGGGCTGTCACGTCTTTTGAGGAGTGGCTTCCGTCCGAACACTGTACCATAAAGATCTGATTGTTGGAGTGCTGCATCGATGGTTGTCCTTCTGGAAGGTTCTCCCATCTCCACAGACGAACTCTGCAGCTCTGTCAGTTACCATTGGGTTCTTGGTCACCTAACTCCCTTCTCCCCGATTTCCCAGTTTGGCTGGGTGGCCAGCTCTAAGAAGTCTTGGTGGTTCCAAACTTCTTCCATTTAAAAATGTCAGAGGCCACTGTGTTCTTGGGAACCTTCAATACTGCAGAAATGTTATGGTATCCTGCCCCATAATTGTGCCTCGACACATTCCTGTCTTGGAGCTCTACGGACAATTCCTTCGATCTCATGGCTTGGTTTTGCTGTCAACGAT